>NW_006800477.1:108690-109961 GCF_000485575.1 Poecilia formosa | reverse complement strand
AGGCCAGAATAAGTTACTATAATTAGGCTTTTTCAATCAAGACATATCAAGACATATCAATCAAGTTTTAAAACTAGCATATTTTACATTTATTTTCTTAACAGTAGACATCGGAGTTGCTGCTTTGGATTCATAAAGTGGCTTAAAGGAAAGATATGAATCGAATTTCCCTAAACGACGTGTGTTTTCAGTAAAACTGT
The DNA here is from genome assembly GCF_000485575.1 of Poecilia formosa. NCBI lineage: Eukaryota > Metazoa > Chordata > Actinopteri > Cyprinodontiformes > Poeciliidae > Poecilia > Poecilia formosa. The sequence goes on along the minus strand of NW_006800477.1, from coordinate 109,761 downwards.
AAAGTACATTTGTAGAAATGTATTCTGAAATGTACATTCCTGCAAGCTTACCATAGTAAACAGCTTAATGCAGGCTGATGAAGCTGCTGTACATCATCTGTTAGTTTAAAGAGACAAATGAGATAACAGTGAGACAGGAACTGTCCATGGACATTACTTGGCACCAGACCAACATACTAATTAAGTGGTTCCATATAATGTTAAATAGAGAAGGCCTGGTCAGTAGCTCTTAGAACAAGGTCAATGTGCTCAACATGATCTGTGTTCATTTGGCCCTGCTGGACATGACGATTATCTCATGCATCTTTAATCCTGTCGTTCTGTGCGCAGACTGAAACGGAGTGGCCGTGTACAAAACTGGAGCAGAAGGAAAAGCTTTTACTGCAGTGCAATAAAATCCACATATGGAAAGTCTTAGAGGCTGTGTTTACATTGCCCCGTTTGTCATCATCTTCGTGTATGCTTTATGTGCAAGCTGCTGCATCAGCGCAGGCCAAGATCTTAATTTCCTCTTTAAGCCAATGCACAATGTCAGCTCCACAGCAGTTCTCTGTAGTTGGAGATGTTTTTGCAAGACTCATTTTTCATTAAGGAACAGATTTTTTTTATCAACTCTGAGAGACAATTTCCTTCATACAGCATGTTTGTTTTTGTTTTTTTCATCTTTAACTCAGATTAATGATGGGACAAAACTGCAGCTCTCAGTAGATTAGAATAAGTTACTCAATGCTTTGCCCTTTACACTTGTGTTCAGGTCACCTCTAAGGAACTTTTAAACCATAAATGTCCACCTCTGGTCCTAGAGGGTCAGCACACGTTGTGTTTTAGGTGTTTCCCCAGATCATCACACAGAAATCAAAAGAGTGTTTCATTAACAAGTCTGCTGTAGTGCATGATGTAATCCTGAGGGGGCAATTCAGCTGTTTGAATAAAGCATCAGAAACACACAGGACATCGCCCCCTCCAGGACTGGAGTTAGAACGTCTTTCATCCTGCAACTGTTGACTTTGCTCTTTCTTTCTTTCTTTCTTTCTTTCTTTCTTTCTTTCTTTCTTTCTTTCTTTCTTTCTT
>NW_006800477.1:71211-108680 GCF_000485575.1 Poecilia formosa | reverse complement strand
TTTCTTTCTTTCTTTCTTTCTTTCTTTCTTTCTTTCTTTCTTTCTTTCTTTCTTTCTTTCTTTCTTTCTTTCTTTCTTTCTTTCTTTCTTTCTCCCAGCAATCTCCAAAGCTGAGTCTATGTGCAATTTGGAGGTGTGTGAGTGTGTGCTTTCTCCAATCCGATGCCCCATTCTATTGTCCATCCTGATTTATGTGGAAACTGAGCACATATTTTTATTGCCTCAGGTTCCTCCACGCAGCACACACGAGCTCCAACCATCACACCACAAACGTCACTCTCCAAACCACTGAGGGACTCTCACACTCAGACACCCTGGACATGTAATATAATTTAGTTTTATTTTCTTAAGATGTTTGCTGTGAATCGGTGTTGTACAAAAAAAAAAAAGGAAAATTCAACTGAACTGAATTAAATTGCAAAAACTATCCACATTCTGGCTGCTTTTTAATAACATCTTTTTCATAAATTGATAAAACTCTTTGCTATACATTATCATGCTCTCCTTTTTCTGCACACTAATCTAACAATAGGAATTATTGCCTCAAAAACTGAAAATGTAAAGCACATACGTGTGGCTTATGTAATGCCATGTATCATGTACAGATCTGAGCTTCAGGAGCGGAAGAACAGACAACAGAAGCTGAGAAAACAACACCTTGCAGGTATCAGAGTGCAGAAATGAATATTTGACTCAAAGCGTTGCACATTTTATATAATCGTTAGTTTTTCCTATGTGGTTTAGTAAACATGGGTTCTGTTCATGCATATAAAGTGGGTCATGTCTGTTCTTCTGTTTCTGTGACACTCCATCAGGCTACTGACATTGGAATAAAAAAATGGTTTCTCTTGCATGATTGCAGAGTTCTGCTACAAAATGTCAGAGAAGACAATTATTTACTCCGACCCTCACAAACATGTCTCAGTTACAAAAAAACACTGTTCACCACTACATCCAAACTCACTTCGAGTCTCTACAGTTAGCAAGTCATCTGAAAACCACCAAACAACAAGCTACAAACCCACAAGGCTGTACTGTAAAAAGCCCCAGAAGGTTTTCAAGTGCAGCTTCTTCCAACACCATTAGACAGAGACGTTCAGTCAGCGTTTGAGGCATGCATATTTTCAGCCTGCAGAGCTTCAGTGCGACATAAGCACCAACTTTTTCTTTGTACCATGCAGAGCTCCCTCCTCAAAGCCACACAGCACAAAGTGCAAAGCGTTCAAATGGCAACAAGACTGAAAAAGTCTATCTGAAAATCTGTGGCTGGTTTGGTGTTGTGTTACTACAAAGGGTTGTCTTACTGTAAATGTAGAGACATGTATATTTAGCTGCAAGCTAACCCGCCGTTCACAGCTACACCGCAGCATACAATTAAAAATCAGACAACATTGCCTAAAAACATTCTTTTCATGAGCTGGAAGAAAGTCAGTTATTTTAAAATACAAATATTATAAAGTTAAAAAAAGAATAAACCCTTAAAATCTTGATTTCAAGGAAATAAAGAGCAATGGTGGCAACAACAAAAATCAGCAGACAGATCAAGGAGGCAATTGGGGTTGTTTGTAAGCATAAAGTTTCTTAGGTAGGAAAACACATTGTTTTAACTGTGGGTTACACACATTAACATTACAGGTGTGAGGAACATCTTACTGAAATAGAACAAGGGAAACAGCTGATTGAGGTAACAGTCCCTCCAGGATGTCATGATGGTTTGGGCTCAATTTATTTGTGTTGCAAATGAGCCAAAGATGAATGTCTGGTGATATTTTGTTCTAATATCTCCAAATAAGATTTACATACTAATAAATGATCACTAACAATGTAACAAAAAAAAAAGCAGCTCCTCCTCTGAGCTGCAGTTTCCAAGCTTCTGAGCTTCTGCCTCATAGAGCAGTCCCCCTGTCCCCCGTTGCCCCTCTCCCACTGCCCCTCCCCCACTGCCCCTCCCCCGCTGCCCCTCCCCTGCTGCCCCCCGTCTCAGCTCCTTCAGACTAGCCAACAACTCATTTATGCTGAGGCATTAAGTCCTGCATGAAAACAGTCCCTTACAGATTATTACCTTATGTAGTCTCTAGTTACATTTTGATTTCACTCTGTACAGTCCAGCCAGAAAATATGATTTTCAACATTATGGTAACTGAAACTTTGGAGAAAGCATAATAGACTTTAATTGACCACACCATATGTTTGTGTGAGCATTCCCAAATCAACTTTAAGTAAATTTAGAGCCAGAAATTGCTTGTTGTGGTATTGCAAATAAGGTGAAATGTTGCTTACGTTCACGTTTTTTTATTTTTATTTATTTTTTTCTGTGAATGTCACTTCGCAAATGCCATGCAGTCTGCTGCACCATCCCCTTTTATCTACTTCTAATTAAACTCCAACCAAGAGTAATTTTTGTTCCGCCAAAGTGCTCTCCAGTAGGGCTACAGCAAAAGATGACTGCATGCTTATATAAGGTAAATGTAACTCCACAAAGAAGCTGCATGGCCATTACAGGAGCTCTTACATTATCTGCCCCAATCTCACAGAGTCTAAGTGAGCAGATGTTTGATTTTCCTTGGCTGCAGGGGATCCGGAGCAAGACTGCAGTGGCCACCTACAGCTCCCACTTACTTTAAACATACTTCAGCGGGGCCATGAAATAGCTCTCCCTGGAGTTCATTTTATTAACTTGACAAATCATCCAGCATTCTACTGCATCATCACTGATGATAATCGCACAGTGTGGGAGATTGGTGTAGGGATGATATTTCCTTGTGAGGCAGCAAGAAGACTCTAATGGTATTAAATGATTCGTAACTTGGTTATCAATAGTAATGTCCCTGAGGAAGAGAGTTCATTGCTTCAGCTCTCAGGCAGATGCTGCCTGAGCGTTCATGATTGTGTTGCAGTAAGTTGCAAAGTTAGAAAGAAGAATTTGAATCAGGAAGCGGTTTGTCTTTTTCTTTTAGATGGTTATCCATCCAAGTGTCGGATATAAGAGCGGCTCAGCAAAAAATATCTTGTCAAAACCCGTAGGCCCGATTTAATCTATGTATAGGAGGTGATAAAATAACTGAAGAAAGTTTTTTTAAACAAATAAAGAAAACAAAAAGTATAGTTTATATTTGTAAAACTCCTTCCAATTTACGAAACCCTGTGATGCCACATTATGTATCAATATATATAATCACAATGTAATGAAGCATAATTAAAAATGCATTATGAAATGATCAATGCAAAATTTAATAAAGATGCTGGCCCATCCCTGGGGTATGTCGTCAGGGGCTTCATGGTTCCAGTGGGGTCACCCAGGACAAGAACACCGTGGGGATCATCTTTGTTTAATACCTCAGATAAAGTGCAGCCCAAAGAGCCCTTATGGCACTTATATATAATTGACAACAAAGTATAAGTGACACCAACCCACTCTGGAGTTAAACTTGAAGGTAGAGGAGCTGATGAAGGCCTGGGGACCCACATGTCTTCTTTGTGCTCCATGAGAGAAAGCCCAAAGAAGAGACCTGGATGCCCATTGGCTCATAATTTGTGGGAGGGGCCATAGGAGCCAGGTGCAATGTGGGATTATTGACCATAGGTGCAATGTGGGATTATTGGTGGCCAAAGGCAGGAACCTTGGCACTCTGAGCCTTGGCTACAGAAGCCGGCTCTAGGGACATGGAAAGTCACATCTGTCTTGGGGAAGGTGCAGGTTGAGAGCTTTTGACAGGATATAGTTGTACTCGCCTTGATGCATGGCTCTGGCTCTGGAAACAGTCTCATTGAGAAGGATTGGCTGAAGGAGTCCTTTCAGATTCTTTAGACCTGTGTGACCTTGGAAGCAGCTGATGGGAACCGGCAGTCAAAGCGGTTTGCGGTTCAGGTGGATGCTGGATATCATGCAGGCAACAGTGGTCACATGACAGGCAGAACATATACTGCAGCAGTCTGTGGTCACTGTCTGCATTGTTTTGAAGAAACATTTAGAAATACTTGTTAGAAAACTCAAAATAATTAGATCAACAATTTGTATATACGGAATGCACATGGCTCGAAACAGCTTTGCAAATTGCGTACATGAAAATAAGCCATGTTTGAAAAGTTTGGGCTAACTATGGATGTGTCTGACATGACATCACAGACTACATCAGTAACAGGGATTGGTGGCTGATCATCAAAAAATTTTGCTACAGTAATTTAAAAATGCCTTTAGTACAACACAAGTCCATATTCCACTAAAAAAATGAAGATTATGATACTGGTACATAAACCCGGTTGTGTATGTTGCACCGGAAACAACAAGGAACTAAACACACATACAACCTATAGTGAGGAAGAATTTGTGATGAGGCTGAAGTAAACTAGCAGAAACATACACTGCACAAGACACAAATCCAAGGTGAAGCTTATTAAGTTTAACCCTAAATCAGTTTATGTGGGCCATGTGCTGGCAGAACGTCTGAAATGATCAGAACAGTCAGAAGCAATCATGTGGTTTGTCTGGTTTTCCTTCAAATGGTTTCACATTGAAATAAATCACATTTTTATGAGTACTACCCTATTATCTGTCCTTTGCATTGAATATGAATGAATGTAAACCCAAACTCTCAGCATGAGCGCACAGATGAAAAGGAATTTCATGGAAAGCCTACTCTGTGACACAGGAAGTAATATGTACATGGACAATGTATAAAAATGAATTTATTCAAGAAAGCATATTGGTGGGAACATTTTTCCTTCCCCATAGAAAATATGGTTATCACTTTATGTTTGAGAAATATATCATGCCGCCTGAAGCTGTAGGAGGGTGGAACTTGGTTCGGTGGGTTTTTCATCTCGCAAAGGTAAACTCGCAGGAAAGTCAAGAAAAATATGTCCAATGAATGCACAAAGCTTTTATAAAATAATATTTCTGTAAAACATGACATACAGTCTCCACAAGCATCTTTCCTGCATACAAAAAAAAAGATCTTCTGTAAAGATACTTGTGTTTATAACAGCTAAAGCGACGATTAAACATGGAGAAATAACAAGAGCCTGCAAGACTGAGATTTAATTTCTGACAAAAATCTCATGAATGTGCTAAGGTAATGCAATTTCATCCAGCATATATTCTGTAGTATAAAAATCTCATTTCCAGAGGTACTTCTAAACTCCTTTATTGCAAACAGATCAATAAAAAGGCCAGTGCAGCTCCGCTGGTGCGGAGGAAACCACTGTTTATGGTGGGGACTATTCTCAAATATTAGGTATGAACAATGTTTATGTCATGAATATAGAAAAGGCCTTGAGGCTGGATGTTTAATATCGGGACAGAATAGGTACAAGTGACCTTGAAAAAGCAGTTTAGGATCTACAAAACAGTGTTTTCCCTCGGACCGTCTCCTCCAGAAGACAGGGAGGCTCTCTGACTCTATGTGTAATTTAGGACAACCGATCTATTTGTGTGCAACAGGTGTGGTTTTGAGAGAGCGAGGCAATCACGGTTCCTGTGATAAATAAATGTCTTTATTACGCATGACATGAACATCAAAGCTTTTAATAGTTATCTGCCATCCAGTTGATGATCAGCTATGTACTGACATGTTTTCAGAAAGGAAGAACCATCATGTCTGATTGTAATGCTTGAAATCTGAATTTTTAAAAGCGTGTCGCTTAAAAAAATAGATTAACTTAAGCATTTCTATTTGATGTTAAGAAGCATTTTCAGAAATGGGGTAGTGATTTTATAGCTTATGTAGCATAATGTAGATGTGAGGACTCTAAAGTTTGTCACTGTAAACTTTTAAAGCTCATCTTAACACCTTTTCTTTTTCGAATCACTGATCTAGAATGTAATTCCATCTAATTTAGTCATAACAGTTGAGAGTGCAGAGACTGCAAATATTTTGTGCACTGAGCTGCATCAAACTATTCCTGCTTCTTTAAATAAATACTCCTAATTATTTTACGTGTCCTTTTATTTTGTGTAAAGATCACATTAAACGGTTGGCATGGTTTCTCATACAGTAGATTCGAAACTTTACGTCAGTGCAATTTTTCTTTTTTTTTTCTTTCTTTCTGGGTTTTCTCCAGCTTTCTCATCAGAGTCCAACAAAATCCATGTTGCATTAATTTGTTTTGGCTCCATAATGGACTGATAGACTGCCAGGGCTGTACTCCACTTCCTTCGCCTTAACTGCTGGGATCGGCTCCAGCACCTCTGTAACCCAGAGCAACATCACATTGGAACAGAAAATGTATTTGTGGATGTATATACAGCCAAGGAGAAAGGCATTTGATCAGGCAGAATATCAACCAAACATCCAAATAAAACACTTGACATGAAAGTTAAATTAATTATTTGCATTAAATTGTACAGAATAAGAATTTGAACCCTAGAGGTCTCCCTCTGACAGACTGGTCATATTATCACAGGGCAAGCGAACCAACCAGTTAATCTACTATAAATACCTTAACCTTTAAGCACACCCTTACACAATGCATTTCTTATATCAGTATCATGACTATAACCCAAAGAGCTGTGAAAAGAAATCAGAGACAATATAGTGGCTCCACACCAAGTTGGAAATGGCTGATCAGGATCAAACAGAGGCTCAGCTCACAACGACAGGCTGGAAAGGACAAAAGCAGGGAATCTGCTGTCTTACAGGCTGAAGTCTTTACTTTGCTGCTTTAATAACTTTGGTAAATGTGTGGGCCGAGGAGGGCTGAGAGATTTCATTGGATTCAATGTTCTTAATGAAAATCAACCTCATGATTTCTATTGACCTCCCATCATAGTCAATAGAAATCATTTAAAAAATACTTTTTGGATGAATTAAGACAGCCGTGGGTTGGCCCATAAATGTGTGGGCTCAGGTATTGCCCGCTACACCAGATGGCCGGCCTACCTGTGGTGCTCACACTGCAGAGATAAAACAACAGCTATACCAGATATGTATACCTCAATGTTAAATGTGTAGGAAGGTGATGCTGGAGCAGTACTTACTCTATCTCCGGCAATGTCTTTTTCTATATCAAAAAAAGAAAAAAAAATATGATGAAAATTAGATTTGGGTAACAAAACTGCACGCTAAAAACTCATGTGGCATTTGTGTCTGAGTTGGGTTATTCTAACCCACTGCCTCATAAAATACTAGCTGGCGCTGTTGGTTAACATCGGGAGGATTCTTGGTCAGAGCCTGAGCCTTCTGAGTTGTTTTATGAATGTGTGGGTTTATCCTGGCTGCCCAGCATGTTTTGAGCTGTGGGAGGAAACCAGCATAGCCAAACAGACCAATCCATGCACCAGGAGAACAAGAAAACGCCCAGCAGAAAGACTCCTGACTGGGATTCAAACTCATGACCTTCTGCTGCAAGGCGGCAGTGCTGCTGCATCACCCTGCAGCATTAACATTCATTCCTGGTATGTATAATTTTAGAAATGAAAGAGAAGGAATTACTTTTTACCTTCATAACTAATATTCAGCAATATCTTAAGAAAATAAAGCTCAGGCAGCTGAGCTATGGAGGAGTTTTTATCCCATTTCTCAGCACACTCCCCTGTGAATAACTTTCACTAAATTGAAAATCCAGTCTGTAGAGCTAACTTTGCATCGCTTGTCTTTATCATTGTCTTCTAACAACAAAAACAGTGAGATTAAAAAAGATAAAGATAAAAAAAATCAATAAGGTTTACAGGGAGGAGAAACAAAAAAAGCAGATTTACATAATCCATTTCACACCTTCTGTTTTCCTTTTTTCTTTTCTTCTTCTGCTTCTTTTACCACCTGTAGTGCTGATGAGCTCATGAGGCATGGCAGTCGCAGTGAGCTGGTGCGAAATCAAACGGCTGCGTTAACCAGATCAGAGCTCTTCCAGCGTACGTGACGAAGATGGCGGCGGGGACAGAGGGCCACCGAGCCTCTCTGTCCCTGGAGAACCTGAGCTGATGATATGCTAATCTTCCCTTCACATGTCTGTCAACGGCCGCATCAGTGTACCTATGCTGGGAACCTAATCAGAGCTTCACTGGCCTGCCACGAGGAATTTATACATCGCTATTAGATTAGTGGGGCTGGCAGCTGTGGTGTGTTGAACTAATGTAGTCTGTCACAGACAGCGTGCATAATGAACTTGGAGCAGAAAGTGAAGCCGAAGCAAGTAAGAGAAGGGCAACATTGGAGCAACGCATCTGAAACCCAGGCTGCAGCCAACAGGCAAGCAAGTGGCGTTTGACTTGAGCTGGGCTGGGAAGAAGTCATCCTTCAAAACTACACAGATTTTCCTTCCACAGTAGGTGGAATCCTCTGGCTTAACTTCAGATGAACGGGTCTGATCAGCAGTAACTGAAAGAATGATGCATTTGTGTTGGGGGGGGGGGGGGGGGTGAGTGAGGCAGTCATTTCTGGTGCTGAGAAGTTTGAGAACTTTTGGTTCGATTTAATAAAATTCATTCAATTTGGAAAAAAAACAGGGGTGCTGTGGTGGCGCTGTGGTTTGGAGGCTGTAGTTCTTGTGGCGCTAGTTGCAGGTTTGATTCCCGGCCTGATGATATTTGCTGCATGCCATCACCCTCTTTCCTGTCAGGCCAACAAAATTTGAAAAAAGCAAAAGCAGCCCTCACAACCCAACACTTCGTGCAACAGCCGGGAGCTTTCTGATCTTCACTTGTCTCTTTACTTTTAATAATTACTGTAGGATATCACATTGTCTCTGTATCAGACTCATAAAGGCAAGACTTGATTTTACGATTAAAAGTCAGATTATGATTGTGATCATGACAGCAGCTAATTAATTTATTCAGCCTTAACACATTCATTAATGGTTGGGTGTATTAATCCAGCTGTTAATGAATGAATTTGTTATTAATGTAGCTAACGTGTTCTTAAAATGCAGTTTATATAAACTCCTACTCAGGGAGTAAAAAGTCTTTATTTATTAAAGTCACATTCTACCTGAAAAGTGTAACGTCGTGATCTTCTGAGTTTACATACTTTTTTCATTTACAGAAAAAAAAATCTGACATTAACAGTGTTGTGTTTGATTCTTCAGCGATATTATTTTAGTGGCTGGTTGAGGCACAGACACATCATGAACCAGAAGAGGACGTGAACTCCTCACCCCGGATCACCTCACTTCAGCATTTGGTGACAAAAACGCTGAAAAACAAGTTATTTATGCTTTACATCAGAGAAATGAGTGAAGGATTTTCCTGTGGAAGTCTTTCACTACATATTAATGCAATATCAGTATTTTCAGATTTGATTTCAGTTTTTACATGGATTTTTATGCTTGGGCATGGAGTTTAACTAACCTCACTTTTCAGTTAAATCCTATAATTTCCAATTATTTTTAATCACTGCAATTAAAAGTTGTTATCTGGAATGTTTTTAAAAATTAGCTTTCCATGATAAAATCCTGGAAATATGACAAATGTCAACCTCAGGCTGTTCTAAGTGTTTCAACAGACCTGAGAATTTCTTAAGAAACTGATATCCAAACTGAGATCACACAGACTCCTCCAAATCCATCCGTTCTATCATCTGTTTTCTCAATCGGCTGGTTTGTGGAGGGAGGAGCTGGTGTCCATCTCCAGCGGTCATTAGGTTTAAGATGGGCTAGTCTCCATCAGAACCTAAAACTCAACGTTTTTGAAACATCGTCTCTTAAGATGTTGGGACTTTTCACCAACCACAAGCCAAAGTCACATTCACACAGCAGGACTGAAATAGGAGATTTGAACAAAGTATTACTTCTGTCACCATGTAATCTAAAGTTGGCAGCAGATGAGACGCACGGTTTGCTTCACCCAGGTGTGAAGCCGAGCCTTCGGCCTGTGATACAAGCCTGCAGACTGAGGTTCCTGCTGCCTTTAAAGAGCATCCCAGGCATCTCCAGCTTTTCTCCCACTAATGCAACACATCCATCCCTCAGGCAGCAGGCCCAGCCAGGAGGTCGACCTAAATACATCAACACCGTGAGATTCTTTCATAAGCACAACAGCAGCGTGAGACGAAAACACACAGAATGCAGATCCTCCTGTGGATCCTCCGGGGAATAGGAGGTGGGGAGCATTATCATAGAGCAGTGCGGCCGACTGCCCAGAGATGCAGTCAGCGTGTTGTATCAGCAAGACTGTTCAATGAATCACACGTTGTGAAACCGCTTATGTGATAAATACACGAGCATGAGGTCTAACATACAAGATAGGAGCCATTGTTGGTAGGGACCTGCCTGTATTTCATAGCCGGAGCAGACCCTGATGATGGATGACCCTGTGCTTGGTAATATTTCTTCCACAATCTTGGCTCAGACATTTCGTTGAAAGTGCAAAGAGCAGTCCAGTGTGGAGGTAAAGTAAAGGTGGGACGAGGAGGGACCCGCCAGGCACCGGGGGCGGAAAAGCCACCCCGTAATTAGGTGGGAGAGAATATTGGATTATTCATGAAGCGCTGAGGTGGAGGGCTAAATATGGCTCTCCTTGCTTTCACATTCAATAAGAAAAAATAAATAAATAGCCACAGAACTGAAAAAAATTCAAAATTTCAAAATATAAATGTCAAATACCCACATAGTTTTTTTCTTTTGAAGTGTCATGTATATTAACAGTGTAGTATGATGTTAGGGTCATTGGAAATAGAAAAATATTAGGAGTAAATTTTCACAAAAAAAATCTCAGGAATTTTCCAGAAAAAAAAACCAAAACAAAAAAAACAACCTGAGTTTGAATTCTGCATCTTATCTAACTCAGAAATGTTGAGATTGGTCTCAGAAATTTTCTAGAAAAATCATCAAAATTTCTGATTTTTTTTCCTAGCAAATTATTGACTTTTCTTGTCATACTTAGAAAATCTAAGATTTATTTTTTGGTTGAAATTCACCCCTCCTTTTGTCTATATTATTTTTGTAAAATGCAGTAAGTAGAAGTCATGTGGACGAAAAACATCTCATTGATGTCAGATGTTACAATAGAATAGCCTTTATTGCCCTAACACAGATGGGACATTTCTGGTTGAGTCAGAATTCACTTGTAACAACAAAAAGGCATCTGTCTGTCCTGCCTTGTACCAGCTGAACCAACTGGTGGCAGTTGTGTAATGGTATGGAGGACATTCCTGGGTCCTGCTAACTCAATGCCAGAAAAACAAATTGGACTAACTATGAAGACTCTGAAGAAGTGTGTGCCAAGCAGGAGTGGGAAAGTGTACCTAATAAAATGGCCACTAAATTTCACTGAAAGCCAGTAGACCTGATTCATCTTTAGCTGGCTGAGGAGATGGCTCTCTGTAGCACAAAACTCCGTTCCAAATCACAAGTGATCTTGTTGTTTCCTGGCAACATCCTCCCAGGAGAAGCGTCTCCCTGAACAGCGCTGCCCTTCATAAACAGCGTTTGGCTCACTCTCAGAAGCCAGTGTGATGGGTGTTAAACAGAAACAAAATAAATAATGAAAGATAAAAGCAGAAAAGTACTTGAGGCGAGGTCATAGCACCTTGTCCAATTATCATCCTCTTTTTTTTTTTTTTTTAACGCCAGCTGACAGACCCGATCTAATCAAGCCGGCGCTGACATGGATCCACACACTCAGCATCTGACCGCCCACACAGGGTGGTACACTCCGTCACCTCTGATTGCACCCAAATTATAAGAGAAGCAGCACAGACCAATATCACGCATTGTGCCACAACCCATCATTCAAACAATTGTCCTTTCTACCCTCGTATGTCACAAATACAAATGTCTTACCTCCCATTGAATAAGATTTCTTTATAAAATAAAACTGCAACTGCGTGATAAAATCTATGGCAATTTGTCTTGGTAAAACATTCGTAGTTGCAAAATTTGTTATTGTGACAGCTAACTAGCCAACAATGATTTTGTGCTAGTTAGCCTGCTTTAGCCCTTGGCTTACCATGAATTATGCTGGATTTGGTAATGAATGTTAGCCAGCATTTTGAAATCCCAGACTAAAAGGAAGGGACCTACATTGTTTAGGGAAAGAACAGAGTCTGTGATTTTGCTGGTGCTAGCTCTGCTAACTGTTAGCATAAATATTAAAGATTGTGTGAAATAATTCTCCAATAAAATCTTTGCTTTATGATAGTACACCATGTTGTACAATGATTGCAGGTCACACAGATGGTGTTATGTTGCCTTGGCTTCCAACGTAAAAAAATAAAATCATCGACTGCTCTAGGCAGGAAGGCTAGACAAAGTGTATTTTGATTTGATATATGAATTGCCTGAAATCGGTATCAGGCAATTCAAACTGGAGATGAAAAATAGCTAACAATAACCGGTCCAGTTGGCTGTTCCTCTTTAGTTACATTATAAGAAGCTGGGTGGGAAAGCAACCAGCAAATATTGGTCACATTTTTCAAAATTAAAATATTTTTTTGTGTGTGTGTGAAGGCAGTTTGGCATTTTTGGAGCCTTTTTGATAAACACTAGTGGTTATTTTTACTCCCATTACTGTCAGACAAAGGTGACTTAAATATTATCTTTGGCACAAATCAAATTTCTCTGTTTTCCAAATATTCTGGAGTGTCCTGAAGAGACCATTACAGTGCGCTGCCCAGCTGGCAGAGGCAGCTGAGAAATGGCTCTGGGAATCTGCACATCTATCACAATCTGCCCCCCTTTTCAAGAATAATCCATCACCTGGGATCTGGCCCTGAGTCACTGCCTCACCGGGTCATTTTCAGCTGTGGATGGACACTGAGTTGGGTCAGAATGTGAGGTGTTACTCATGAAATAGACTTCAAAGGTAAAATAAGAGACAACAGATTTACCTTCTTCAGTCCCTTTTTACTGTGATGCCAGGATGGACTTTGTGCCATATGACCACAAAGGTGTGTCTGAACATAAATACAGCGCTCCCGGCTGTTAAAATCAAATCTTCTTATTTTTATTTATTTATTTGTTTTAAATCTCTGACACATTATGGGCTGATATTGATCTGCACCACTCTATAATTCCAACTCTGTGCTCCATCTTGAATTTAGTTTCAGAAACACATAAACTCCTGACCTCCTTATCCACTTCATCTGGACAGGTCAGAGATTCCCAACCTTGTTGAAAGACCGTTTCCCCCCCAGGCCGCGCACTGAGACTGCCAGACCTATTCACATAAGATGACCTTGTCACAAGGTGTACCAGTAACATTTCAAACCCAACATGTTCTTGAGGTCCCCATCTGTGCTGTTAAACCCAAGAGAACTCAGAGAGCAAATTGAAAAAGAGACAAATGGACCGGACCTCAGGGAGGCGACATTTATCAGCAGACTCATTCTGGTTTCAAGTGTTTCTGATGCCATTCAGACTGAGCGCTTGGGTAGCGTCAATGCTTTAGAGAACCAGAATGCCTTAGACAAACCAGATTGTCCAGTACTTTGTTGATCACATCATGCTGTTAAGCTGCCTTCTGATTGGTCTGTTCTGCCCCTACAGATTGCCTTCAGTAAATCCGTACATTTTATTTTGAACACTGTGCATTTTAAACAACACAGTGCAAAAACCACATGCCAAAAGCTGAAGGAAAGGAGGGTACAAAAAGCAGACTGCTTGCAGTCCTGATCCACTCAGTGCCCCTAGCAACAGAATGTCTTGTCAAACGGAAGGACAACACAAGAAGAGGATAAAATCTTTTTCTTCTTTGTGTTCCTCCAAGCAGTGGACTGTAGCATTACCTCTGCAAACACGAAGGAGGTTTTGGGCTCCAACATATTATCATTTTATCTTTATGGAAAGGTTACATTGCAAATCTCATATACATAATCTACATACATGTACAGTTCATGGACAGATCATTTAGTGAAGTGTTGGCCATTGAAATGTCTTCCTGACATATTAGACCAACAGCGACAGCACCGTAATAATCACTCACCCATGGACATTTTAGGAAATTGCTATCTGCTGTTGATGTGTTCTGTATCTTATTGGTGAGTTTGTGGTGGATAAATCCGAGACGCTGTAAGAAGCAATCCAAAACGTATTGGGTTGCTAATGCAAATCACTATCCTCAGCTCTCGAAGCTCGATCACAAATACGATGAGTTGCAATATTCACGCAATGAGAGGAACTCGGCTCACTTTCCATAAATGACTGGTTGCCAACAGCAGCAGCAGGGCTGCCATGGTTCCCTGAACCCTCACAAGATGAACATCGCTCCTGAACCAATAGTGTTTTTTGTTTTTTTTTCCCCTTTGAATGCTAAATCAATGAAAAGTTGATTGCCGGTATTCAAAGCTCGCTGGCCGACTGCAGCATTTGTCTGAGATGAAGACAAAAGACATCGATTTTATCAGGAAGGCACACATTTATCGTTAGGGTGGATGATGAAAGAGAAAATTAAAGCAGTACTATAGCCCCACTTCCTATTTTACAATTAAATGTGTGTGCAATTGTTTCCCCCCCTGTTTGTACAATCAAAACATTCTAGATTCCAAGACACAGTGAATAGAATCAATGTTCATTGTGCTGGCAGAAAGATTGATCATCAACGATTCTGGTTGTGGTGCCTTTCGACAACTCCTTGCAGAAATGTCCATCGCTGGCCTCTAGCTCAACTTCTACCCTCAACCTTTTGCCTCAGGCCACACAGATCAATGGACAGGAAATGAAAGGCACAGACCTTGGTGGAAAAACAAAATGAATGGCCCTTTTGCTCCCTTTTCTATGATGTCTCCATTCCATGTCTAAGCCTGAAGGGGCATAGAGAGATTTTTACTCTCTCCCTCGGTACAAATGAATCTGCAGGGACTCATCCTTACTTAATGCTCCTTGAAAAACCAGCAGTTTCAATGAGTTTGCAGTAAGACACACATCTTAACTCTAATTGCTGACTGTAATCTAGAGTTGGCCAAACTCATGTTCAGTGTCCACACATAATATTAGTACAGTGGTCAATTAAACACTTGTTAAAGGGGCAGTATTATTTATTTTCCAGGCAGACAGTGCCATTTAATAGAAGAGTTAAGTAACTATGTTAAGTCCAGTTGTTATAAAAATGCTATTAATATGAAATATGACTTTAAAACTATTTGACTTTGTAATTTTGCGCCTTGAAACAGGCCTCTGTCTCTGTAAAATCTCCTGCTCTTTCTGAAACTCCACTTTCAGGAAGTGACGTCATCATAGCATTGCTCCTCTATTAACCCTGTAACAACGTTTCACTGAGAAGTAGCTTCTATAATGAGTTCAATAAATGCAGAGTTCCTATGCGTTTGCCAAATGCTGCTAGCTAGTCTGAAGGAGCTGAGTTCGGATGTTGCCGGAGAGGGATGCTCCTTGAGGCAGAAACCCAAGATCCTGGGTTTCTGCCTCCTCAGATGCAACTTTGAGGAGGAGCTGTGTCTCGAAGGTCTGCCCACATGTTTTGCACAACTGAATGGTTGCCATGGAGATTCAAGGATTTCTCAAACATGCATGAAGGAATCAAGGCAGCACTTCAGCTATGTTTTTGATGAGGAAATATTGTTATAACATGATGTAAAGCTCAAAAAAGTAGATTTTCCTTTTAGGAATAGCTGTTAACCATGAATTTAATTGCTTTTGAAAAGGCATACAACAACCTGAGAGGCTTCAATCTCTCCCAGTTTCCAGTCACCTGCAGCATACCTACTCTGTCTGCATTGGTATCTTGGTGGACCTCACGTTGAGGGAAATACGTTCAGCACTTATTAGAAAAACTTCCATCCTTGCCTGCAGGCAAACACAGTGGAACAAGGAAGTCAGAATGCTGCCTCTTCAATACAACACATATCAACACCTCAGATGATAAATCTGCCTGTCAAAACCTTTCCTAATCTTCCTGACTCTAAGGATTCAGATGTCTTTGACATTTCTTACAGACAAAATGAATTGCTTGTCAAAAGAGAAAAGAATTACACAGCACGGTATCAAGAGGTTGGATTCAGTTTCAGATGCTTTTATTAGCTAATATATCATCTATGCAAGCCTGTAGATGCTAAACATGTAGCAGCAGCAGAGAAGACCCTAATGCTAATCAGCTAATCAGTTCTTAGTGTCCACAGTCCACATTTCTGATGAAGTTCCATGGATGATCAGGAGTTCCTGAAAAACTGGAAACTTGAGTGACTAGAACAGCACCGATCTGAGAGTTAAATAACACAAATAATGATTAAAAACAATAAATATCTTTGTTACTGCGCTCACCTGTCTATTTATTCAATAATTTAGCTACAAGAAACAGTTTTGAATTGAAAATGTTGCTTATTTTGTTGCTAAAAAGCTCTTCATGAAAATGCGATTAATGAAAGACCCCTCAATTAACTACAAAAATTATAAAAAGTGTAAAAAATGTTAATATATATATACACACATACTAAACATATTACCAACAAATCCTAAGACGTGTAAAGATCCACACGTCTGAAATATCTAGAATATTTTAGAATTTTGGGATTCTCTCAAACCGACCAGCTGCCAAGGCTGCACAAGCTCTGTGCCGGTGGCAATACAATCTGAATTTTAAAGAAACACATTTTTGACTGCAGCTGAATGTCATGTCATTTAGTTCTTGATGATACGGAAAACATCAGAACCTTAGCGGCAATGTCCTGCATGTGGGCTCACCTGAATGCAAAACAAAGGCCGCATGTTGATTTCAAACAAATTTGTCCAAATTTTATCCACCAGTCTGCTTACTGGAGTACCAGAGTGGTTTTAGCTGTTAGAGGATTCCTGTTTGGACTTTCCATCTTTGCCCAGTAACTTTCAGCATCTATACAAAATGATGATGATGATGATGATGATGATGATGATGATGATGATGATGATGATGATGATGATGATTAGCTGTGAAGACAGTAGTTGGTGAGTCGTGTAACTGGCTAAGGCCACAGTGTGACACTTAGCAGCTGACATATTCATTATTTACTTACACATCTTTGTAAGCAGGCTGCACAACTGGCAACCAGCAAGTCACTGCCGAGGAAACCAGGGCTCGCTTTCTCATATCCATGGCAACAGATGCTGTCATTTCAATAAGAAGCTTTATTAATTTATACCTTGGGCATCTGGAAGTGAAGGCACTCAAGCAAAAGGCTAGCAAGTCAAAGTAGAGGAGGAGAAGTGATGAGCTTTCAGAGAACACAGAGATACGGAGAAACACAAAAGCAAAAGAAGCGATGCGGAAACTTCTTTTACAAATAAGACAAACTTTCCAAATGACAGATAATTGAGAAACCCATAAAAGCTCCTAAATTTAGACAAAGGAAATGGCTTTCAGAGGATTTATGGTCGCAGGAGCTTTATAGTCCAATCCGCTATTATTATATTAAGGGAGAACAAGTCATCCCCCATTTGAATTTAGGGCAGACATTACAAGAAGAACAGGACGAAAACAGAACAATGAGTCAAAGATAAAAAAAAGATTAAAAGTTAAGGGAAAATTAAAACAAGAAAAATGACTTGCTGGCTCACTCAGTACTGCGATTTAGCACTGTCATACATAGCAGTGCCTTCCAAAGATATTCTGTTTGAACTGTTCCACATTTGTAATTTTTCATAATAAACAAAATTAAGGTACTTCATCATTGTGAAGCAGAAAGAAAAGGATGTAAGGATTTACAAGTAAATCTGCGAAGGTTGAGATGTATTTCCATACATTCCCACTGAATCATTACTTTGTCAACTCTTCTTTGTAAAACGCTAGAGCTGATGTGAGTGACACAAAATGTCTTTCTTTACTCATTGGGTTTCTGCTGAAGAAATGTGGCTGAGTTGTGTTTTGTTTAGGTGTACAGACTTTTATTTTTAGGATTTGTGTCAGTGTCTTTCTCCGTTTGTGTGAAAGTGTGTGTGTGGTCTCTCTTGAAAAGAGGATCTTTGTTGGAGATGCTCAGCCTGCTCGTAATTAGTGTCTTATGTCTGAGTCTTGCTCTAAAGGCCTGGGGGGCCCCGCCCCCTTTGGCCCAGCCCTATTGTACTCCGGCCCTGGCTGTGTTAGCATTGGACATTGAGTCCTGCACCATACATAATCTTCAAATATCAAAACAGTCAATGTTCAGTCTCGTCCTCTTTGTCTTCATCATCAGTGTAATTTCTTAATCATTAATTTCTTCTCCTGCAGATGTTTCTAGGAGAACTGGACTCTATCCTTTGATACCGCATACAAGTCAGGAAAATTCCTGAGAATGTGACATTTATTTGTAGAAAAATTAGAAACCCTTCTTCCTTATCCTTCTACTTCAGCTGTAAGGTCTCTGAGCAATTTTTCTGATCACTTAGGGGGTAAAAAAAGTGTAAAGATCTACCTAAATCATCTGTGAAAATGTCCTGTTTTTTGTTTGTCTCTTGTCCAGGACGCTAAGCTCTCCTGTCATGGCTGACAGTCCTGTCTGGATGTTTGACAGCAGATTATAAGGAGGATGTGGAAGTTACGGAGCGAGCGGCTCAACTGGCCTGACCTCTGCGTCTCCCCCACTCGTTGCCTTGCCAAGTCTCACATTTGCGCCAGACAATAGAGGGGACACTCGGGGTGAGCGTCCATTATGAAAGTGACGCGCCGCCATGCGAAGGGCCTCCGTCTGCGCCTGTTTGTTATTTTCCGTGTTCTCGACCCCGTCTGCAGCAGCCGGCCGTGTGCTCAGCTGGCGTGTGAGCCAACGTGAAATGAACAATCACAGAGAGATCAGAGCAGGTGATATTCCTGCAGCCTGGGCCCTTTCTCTCAGAATGTCAGCCTGGTAATTCCTTTGCATACATCAAGTGATGTGAGCTATGTAAGTGTCTATCATAGCTGCAGACCTTCTATTGGTGATACATCATCTGTGGCATATGCATCTCGTCGCGCAGAGACTATCTTTTGTTAGGATGTGAAATTGAAATGAATGGGACATCTAAAGAGAATGTCATATCAGAACGAGTGTGTATGTGTGTAAAGTAAGGCAGAAATGTATCAACGTCTGCACTCTGATTCACATTTTAGCACCAGATTTTAGGCTTGAGGTGAAACTTTTGACACTTCAACTTGCAAAGCCTTGACTTTGCATGTTCTTCCTTCTGGGAGCGTATGATCTAATTAGAGGTACTTTTGGATAGAAAGTCAGATTCTGGTGACGTGGGGATGTGTGGCACATCCTTTGCACTTCTAATTATCAGATGACAGGGGAACTTGTTACCTTGTTTACAGGCTTTCACTTGTATTTTCTATCTATGGTTTAACACAAGAACCAGATCCAAACAGCTAGATGTGTTTCTGAAATGAGCATCTGGAAGTAAAGACAGGTGAGATTTCAGGGTTTTTTTTTTTTTTTTTAATATCAATCTGTGTTTTCACAATAAATCTCCTGCGGTCACACTATTTCCCATTCTGCCCTGCGTTACATGGGTCTATGCATTGGGAAATTAAATGGTAAATGGCTTTGTACTTTGTCCCCAAAGTGCTTCACACTACAGTCATTCACCCATTCACACACCCACACACACTCACTTGCTGATGATGGCAAGCTACTGGATTGTAGTACCTAAAACATTCTTGAAGTAGGTGAGATAATTTTGATGCATTTGACTCTAAATATTTGTGTTCAGGCACATAGAACTTTTATCCAAAGTGACTTACAAATAAGGATAGAACAGTGCAGATAATATTGAACATAAGAATTAGCCACTGGTCAGGTTCTGTGAGAGGTACCTATAAAGGTACCTGCAATTAAATCTTTACCTAAGAAACCTTGTCTCAAAAAGAGAATCTGTCAGCTCCTTAGTTGAAGAGCTGATGGATTTCAGATAGAATCATTTATATCTATTCTAATCCTTGAAAGTATTGTTTCTAATTGGGTGTGTGAGCATCAAAACAGAAATTACCTGTTTGAAGAGTTTCAGTCATCACTGAATCAATACTTGAAAGTTACAGGTAATATTTCCTTAGCCTCAGGTAAGGGGCCTGTGTCTGTTCTGGTTGCCATTGCCTCTCGTCACAAATTACCTTTCGCAGCTCAATCTGGGCTTTCTCCCATTTACTTGAATTCCCTCCAGGAGAATTTCAACTGGGCCAATCAGCAAACAGAAGGAGAAGTTCTGAACGATGACAACGATTTTCTACGTCATTTTAGTAGTTAGTTTTGTGGTCCGCCTGTAGTTTTAGTAATGTCAGAGGAGGAAGTGAACAATGCTGTTGAGTCCATGTTGGCCACGCTTCCATATATTAAATTAATATCAACAGCCGCAACGTTTGGTGTAACACTTCTCTCTTCACAGTTCAGGATGGTTGCTTACAGCATAGGAAATTTTCAGTAAGCTTCATAGCATTGAACTGGCCCATTACATATGTTATGCTAAATATTAGCGATTGGATCAAATTTAAAACTTCAATAGAGTCCACATCTCCAAGAAGCAATCATTTCTCAAAGCCCAGACCCTCTGTGAGGCAAAGCATAGAAAACTGGAAAAGTCATCAGACAGCATGGGTATAAATTTCCACTGCATCACTGCTGAGAAAATGCTGCCGTCAACTTCTCGCTCTCTCTCTCCTGCTATTAACTTTTTACCTGAATGAACAGTGAGTTCCCAGTGGAATTCCCAGTGGCGTTCTGCTCCATCAGGGCCGGGTGAGTTTTCCATTATATCACCAGTTGGTTTTACTTTTCTGTGTATGAAAATATTCCTTTCATTTAACCACCAAGAGGTCGTATTATTTCTACATTAAATAAGACCCAAATTTAAAACTACAGCTTCAAAATTTCAGATCAATATTCATTCATTCAGTATTTACAACAATATTAACTGGTTTTCCATAAAATGAGTGCTGATAACAATTACTTGTCCTGAGCCGGGTCAATGATTGGTAGCAACATTAATGTTGATAATGAAAAATAAACATTTCCTTCTCTGTGTATTTGAAATGTTTCTATTTGTTTTTCTCGGTCTGCTTTATTTTCAACTTCTTGACTGAATCTCTATATTCCCCAGAGACTAGCCTGAAATTGAAGCATCCAGCATCTGGTTTTATTAGGTGGAGCAAGCGATAACAACAGCAGCGTGTCAGGGAACCGAGACAAACTATCTCCAGCTGTAAAACACAAGGCCTGCTGCTTTGCTTTCACAGGTGGAAATTATAGGGGACCGAGGAGGGCTGGAAACCATACACCTCCCTATAGGTCGCCCCCTTCGGTGTATCGTGCAATACGTCACCGGATTCAGGTCATTGCTCTCCCCAGCTTTTGTCATCCCCAGATGTTGATTTTTTTTTCTGCTTTAATAAAGAAAACTGTGTCTCATACGCACATGAGGCGTCCCTTTGGGACTGAGACCTACAACAAGGGCTACAGAAAGTCTGACAACTGTAAAAATGCTGCCTTGTTAACTGGCAACAAAGTCTGCATAACAAGACAGGCTTGTTGACAGTGGCATCCTTTATGTGAAAATAAAGTGTCAGTGAACCCAGTACCTCAGAATTGAGTCTGCCTTCAATTTCTGTAGTGAGCAACTAGCATTTGGACAAATGTCCTGTACCAAGTAGAGTTTGCTTTTTTTTTTTATTTATTTATTTTTTAAAGCAATTAACAGGCCGTGGCATAAGGAGGCAGGAAGTAAAGTTCGGCCCAGGTCTTGCTCTGGTACCTGCCTGGCTGAAACTTTCAAAAGACTGCAGAGGCGACAGACATGCCTCATCGTAATTGTTTCCTAATTGAAATAGTTCTATTTTTTTTTTCTTTTAAACATTTGTTGTTGATGCTATATAAATAAGCTGAATTAAACTGAATTGAATTGAACTGAGGCGGTCTCTCACAGTAGTACAGATACACACCAGGTTGTGTGTACCTACTGGTCGTCCTCTTGTAGGCTGTATAAGATGGGAGACAGTTAAAAATGAAAAGAGAAGAAGAGGAGAAAAAAGAAAAAAGAAAAAAAACACAAAATTACATTTTTTTGGTAAGTGAGCATGTAAGACTAAACATTAATTGTGAAAACACTAGTATGACTGGCCTTATAGTGAAGTTAGTTCCACTTTGAGGATCCAGTGGGGATCAAACTGACTTAATAGTGCAAATTTAAAAATATGTTTAAACAACAGGATCTGGAAAAAAAATATTTGTCTATTGCTATGATGACAGAAGATTCAGACTTTTTACACACGCATACCATAATGTAGGTGAGCATAACTTCAAAACCAAACTGTTGAAAACAGTTTTTCTACTGGGCAGGAAGCAACGAATCTGACTCAGCTCTGCCTTTAGTTTGATCAGACATCCAGACACAATGTTTCTAACGGCTACAAAACGTTTGGGGTTTGATGTTTAATAAAAAAAAATGAAAACAAAAAAATTACTTCATGTATGTGATGGGTCAACAACAACAACAACAACAACAACAAAAAATCATCACTATAAAAAAATAAGGTTTATATTTGGACCAACGGGGAATTACGTGAAAGTTTGGCAGTAAAAAACCTTCAAAAGGATCATTGTTTAGCTAACAAGCTTGCTTTAACATTGGACTAACAGAACAAAGACTCTAAGACAATCTCTTAGATTGTAACACAAAGGAGTCTTCACAAATCAAGGGTCTGTGACACAGTGGGAATGAAACTTGTTTCACCCACTGAGGCAGATTTTCCAAAGTGATTTCTCTGTACAACACTGCAATCACCAGGATCCTGGTCCAAAAGTAACTCCAGGGACTTATGGCGGCTCAGTCCATATGTCTCTGGACTCAGCTAGTGTCTGGCCGATCTATCTAGCTCCAATTCAGACAGACAGAGTGTGAGTTTATTTGTACAGCTGTCCTGCTCTTAACTTTGGCCCTGAGCTATATGTACAATCAGTGACCTGGTGCTGGCAGGACCTGCTGAGACCACAGTGTAGATTTGATTTTTGTGATTGGGTTAATTTTCATTATCATTCACTGACTT
The DNA here is from genome assembly GCF_000485575.1 of Poecilia formosa. Classification (NCBI taxonomy): domain Eukaryota; kingdom Metazoa; phylum Chordata; class Actinopteri; order Cyprinodontiformes; family Poeciliidae; genus Poecilia; species Poecilia formosa. The sequence goes on along the minus strand of NW_006800477.1, from coordinate 85,834 downwards.
TCAAACTAACTGAATTTCATCTGATCACTCTTCATTTATTTCTGGAGTCCAAAAAGAGACCAAAAGGCTAGAGCAGTAAATGTAGTAAAACACAAATGTTTCTGACTGTTTGAACACACTCAGCTGTTCTCCACTGAGTCAGGCTAGGTTAAACGTTAAACTAGCTTTAGATCAATTAGGTAAACATTTCAAAGACAAATAAGTGCCGTCCTGTACGCACTACTCATGTTTGATTGCTCTGTGAGGTCTTCACAGAACTGGACTGGACTGACCTAGAAGAGCTTATGTTTTAAAGTAAAAAAAAAAAAACACACAACAAATTGATCATAAGACCAAAGAGAGTAGGAGAGCCTACACCACCTCCACCTTTCAGATCTCCAATATCTAGTAAGTAAATGGCCCCGGCATGTGAGCTGGAAATGTCCCTTTAAAGTACAATCAATGAATGTACAATCAATTATTCAAAGGGAAGAGCAATCCAAGCTCTGCCTGCAGATGCTGGGCAAACAATTGTCCTAATGTCTCCATCTCCACTCATTAAAGCAGTTTGAAACAACATGCAACGTTTGTGAACACTTCACTGTCCCTACCTGCTGATCTCTCATCAATACCTGCTGAACTGCAGAGGGGATTTAACCACAACATTCAGAGCAGGATCTTTATGTTACTTGGCGATATTGAAAAATCGTTACTGTTTTAAGAACTTAGTCTGAAATTGCACTCGTGGATTTAGAAGAAAATAGCAGCCGCAAGTGCAGCTCAATGCAAAGCATTGACCTACATTAACGGTGTGTTGGTTAATATCAAAATAAACAGCAAGAAGATGAAATACACTCAGCTCATGTTATTTCAGTGATTTAGTTAGTCTTCAATCAAAACTAATGTGGGAGTTTCTGATCAGTTCTTGGTCTCTGACGGAGGTGATTTCTCTCTCTGTGGTCCCTACAGCTCAGGTCTTTGAGAATTCAAAGCAATTTGCTCTGGTCGTAGTGTAAATAATGCAAACCAGCATAAATACTAGCAGACTGTCACCTAAATGTAGTCAGAGTATCTCATTTAGACGTCTGTAAAGTACAGAGATGTAATGTGCTCAGTAGAATTGTTTTAGAATCAGATCATTTGTCTGATGAAAGTTAACAAATCGATATGCTTGATTTAATTGTGCATCTTGGGTTGGGTTTTGCAGTTAATTTTTTTTTTTTCTTTTACAGTGTAAACTAGAATCTGGTCTACACACCAGTTGTTAATTTAGTGTTTCTGGAAATTTTGCATCCTATTTTTGTCAATGTACAATCTCCAAGGTTGGAAGCTCTGAGTCTCTTACAGAAACGACGACTGGAGATGGAATCATAAACACTTGATTGAGTCTAAGGTGACTATGATTCAATTAATTTTTGGTTGAAATGGAAGATAATGTACAAAATTCTTCTGCTATTGTTAGATACAGACAGCAGCCCTTCACTTATTTCCCTCCTGTTTGTAAGATTGCCCTCTGACCTTGTCCAGTCATCATTCTGATAATTCAGTTCATTGTTGCAAAAGCAAATGTATTCCCAGAAGGCTTAGACGGCACAAAATATTACTTTCTTCCTGGTTGACCTGTCATTGGTCCACGAGGGCTACGTCTGGCGAGTGGAAACTTTAAAGATTGATCAGATTGAGGCTCTGTTTGCATTACCTTCAACCTTTTGGATGTTTTTGTGTAAACTGTTTGTGTGTGCATGTACACGCGCGCGCGCTTGTGTGTGTGTGTGTGTAGGTGTGTGTGTGTATGTGTGTGTGTGTGTGCTAGTTTGTCACCTGGAATTTCAATGATGTTACAGTGGTACAAAGGTTAGAAATGTACTGGTACTGCTTTCACCTGTAACAAGACAATTTCCCCATAATTTGCCAGTGGAACCACTTTTTATTAGATATTCCAGAATTATAAAAACAAGTTCATATGGTTTGCAAGTTAGCTTTGTCTTATTTCAAGTGTTCAAAGATATCTGCATTAGAAACAAGAGCAACAACACTTGATAAGATTTTGTGATTTTGCAGCATAGGGTTGTCAGGCATTTGAACATAATGTGTTAGCCAACAGGGCGTCCATAACTGCTGTCCAATGAAAGCTAGCTGACATTTCTTCCCCAGAGTCATCCAATACCACCAGGCCAGAACCCAGAGGATGAAGCGGAGCGGACAGATGATAGGACAAGATATATTCCAATCCTTGAGGATGGATGATTCAGAGGTCTGGACCCCGAATGTAAGACCTGCACTAAAATAGGAAGGAGATTTCAAATTATGTTTTCCTTTTATTTACTGAAGAACCCCACTACGTTGCTGTGAGGGTATATATTTTGAGGGGGAAATAGAAGAGAAGCATCAGTGCTGAGAGCTGCCTGTTGTTTGTGTGTGAGATGTTTTTCCAAGGTATTATGTTTCTAGGCACAACACAAAGGGGGAAGAAATGGAAATATTAGAGGTAGAAATATCCCCTGCACCTGTTGGATATCAGCAGATAGATAACTGCTGCTGGGGAAGCTGTCTGAAATGTAATGCCGAGGTAAGGCAGAGGTAAAGTCTGTGATCACAGCAACAGGGAATGCAATGCCCGGTCAAAAAAAAAAAAAAAAAAAGAAATATAAGGCAAGAGACGTCAATTATAATACATTAAAAATGACTATATGAACATCTTCTTAGAAATCTAATTGTGAAATTTCTGACACTAACGTTTGTTGTTCGGTTTAGTCTGCAGCTTTTTGTTGGCCATCCTGCAGAAACCAAGAATGACTTTTATCTTTTTTCTTAGCTGGAGTCTGAAATCAGAAACAAAGAGAATCAGATCCACTCTGGAGCGGATTGTTTGGGAAAGGATTACATGTTCAGTACGGGAGCTGCTCCCAGGCTTTGTTATATGGTGTGAAATGTGCCAAACTGTTGGCAGCTCTGTCTTAACCAAATATGTTCAACTCTTTTGTTTTGCAGCATTTTTTTTAATGTGTGATTTTTTTTATTTTATTTTTTTTTTGTATTTTTTAATCAGCATGGCCTATATTTTGTAGTTCTCTAGCTTTTCCTGCGTCCACTCATCCAGGAAAAACTCCAGTCAGCTTCAGCTCTGAATAAGACTGTAAACCACAGAACAAGGATGCCCCATCTCGTCATTTTGTGATAGCGCCCCCAAAAGAGCAGCTGATGCAACTGCAGATGTTATCTAAATAACTTGGCCGCTTTTAATCAGTTCAAAGGCTAATAAACAGATTCATAAACATGAAAATAAAGAATTTTCATGTTTATGAAGTATAAACTCAGTATAGCATACTGAGTTTATACTCATTTCAATGAACAAAAAGTGTTTTCTCAATTTTAGTTTTCATTATTTCATTAGTTTTAATTAACTCTACACTGGTCAACAGCCAAAAAAGTTGTCTCAGGTTTTTCAACTGTTTTAGGGTCATTTTGATGAGCTGAATCCAAAAATCACATTGGTTTTGCTCCATCAGGTCAACTTTCTGAACTATGGAGCAACAGGAGCATCAAAATCTCGGTTTCCTGACAATCTGACCAATGAGTGATGAGCAGCAGGAGAGACTCCATCAGGACAGGAAAGAGGCGGAGAATTTTACACAATGAAGAAGTAATGTTCAATTCACATGTACTTACCTTTATCAGTGTTTATTATTCAATTTACAGAAATCCAAGTTTGTAGCATTTAATTCAGGGGTCTCAAACTCCAGTCCTCGAGGGACTGGAGTTTCTAAACTCTAAAGGTTGCACTGTCCTGCAACCTTTAGATGTGCCTCTGCTTCACCACACCTGAATAAAATAATTAGGTCATTAGCAAGGAGCTGGAGAACAGATCTACACAAGGAGGAGGTAATTAAGCTATTTCATTCAAGTGTTTTGTACCTGTGGCACATCTAAAAGCTGCAGGACAGCGGCCCTTGAGGACTGGAGTTTGAGACCCCTGATTTAATTAATACATGCTGTTATAACAAGCCTTGAAGACATCATGATGCTAGCAGACGAACATCCTCTGGTCTGAGTGTGTTCAGATGTGACCAATATATTGACCTTCCTTGTTCTACAAGGTACCTTAGAGTAATATTTCTTACATTTATTTAGTTTTTGATAATTTGTTCCACTTGGTTTGATGCAATAAGAACAAATTAGTAAGGGTTTTAAGCCTTCTAAGGACAGTACACCTTTAGCTCCATGTAATGCTTAATGCTTATGTTGGTTATTATGGAGCCTCATGGAGCTAACCTCCTACCCACAGTGCTCATCTGCTCTCCTCTCCTCCAGAGCCTGAGCACTTATCTGGATCATTTAATCTAACATCTCCAAAAGACCTTGTTGATTAGATGTATGATTATCATGGTGGTGGAGCGGCCCATAGAGCTTTGTGAGAGCAGCCTGATCCCTCTCCGCTAACCTTCCCGCTCTTGGATGCATCGTGTCAGCGCGCCTCGCTGATTATATTCCTCGGCCACTGGAAGCCCTCTGCGGGGCTACACCGGGCTCTCCACGGCAACAATTACTTTGCTGCCTCACACTTCAAACTGAATGCCAAGACGGCAATATCACAGCAGATAAGATGAAAAGATCAGAGCCCCTCCATTTGCCTTATCAGACGGTTACTCTGTGCTGGAAACGGAACGGCTTGCTGTCGAAGGCTGACCCTCAGACAGATAAAACTTCTTTCTGTGGAGAGTGAGAAGTTAGGATATTTTGAGGAGGATTTTATGACCACTACCAAAACCAAATTGTAATAACAAATTGAGCGTTTACCTCATGTGCTGGCTGTTTTTCAACGTTTAAAGGGGCGGTATTATCTAAAAGGGGCTTTTATTTTAGCTTTACGTCATGTTATGGTGTTATTCTCTCATCTAAACATACCTGGAGTGTTGGCATGATTATTTCATGCATTTTTAACAAGTCCTTTAACATTTCTGTGGTCTTGAAAGATGGAGTCATCTGGACCCCATGGGTTTTTTAGCCTGTGCGTAGCCTGGCTCTTCGCTCTGACCCCATGTGAGCTTTTACAATTCTTTTGGTGTGTGTGTGACTTTGAGAATTGTTGGGAATTGACTTGGAGTGTTGTTTTGATTGTTTGATGCATGTTTGTGAAATCCTTTAATCTCTCATGGTGACAACTGGACAACTGGCAGGCTCATCAGGATAGATGAATGTAGAAATGTACAAAGATCCTGATGAAAACATGCTGCAGAGCATCTTCACCTCAGTCTGGGTGATGGTTCATTTTCCAGCAGGACAAAGACCCAAAGCACATGGCCCAGATGTCAAAGGCTCCAGAACCACCGTGTGAGTCCTGGAGAGACCGAGACTCTGGACTGGAATCTGACTGAACGTCTCTGGAGAGATCTGACCAATCCCATCCAACCTGATGGAGGTGGAAAAAAACTGCAGAGAAGAACGGAGCAAACTGCCTAAAGGTCGGTGAGCTGAGCTGGAGGCTTCATGTTCAAAAAGACCTGATGCTGGAACTGCTGCCACAGGTGGACCGACAAGGTATTAAGCTGAGACAGTGCGAAGATCAAGAAATCAAAATGTGATTTTCTTAGTTTTATATTTTACTAAGCCTGCAAAACACTCAAAAAACAAATGTCCACATTGTCATAATGGGCTATTTATGTGTTTGATTTTGAGGAAAGAGAATAATCAAATACAATTTAGAACAACAAAATGTGGAAAAATTGAAGTGCTGCAAATTGTTTGCAGATGGACCGTATACCTCTGTGGAAAACTTTAAAAACTGAAAACTAAAATAAACTGATTGGGCAGGAGTTGATGTGTGAAACATCATAGAGTTTGGAGCAGAAAACCTGTGTGGGGATAATAAAGTATTCTATTCTATTCTATTCTATTCTATTCTATTCTATTCTATTCTATTCTATTCTATTCTATTCTATTCTATTCTGTTCTACATTGCTTACATTTGCCAGTTCCATGTAAAATAAATTGTGTTGAGCAGTAAATGAAGCAGCATGGGTGATAAAGTGTTAGCATTCCTGCCTTTTTGATGCCATCAGCTCATGAAGGGAGATGGTGGCATCAAATCTCTGTTTGTGTTGTGTTTCAGTGGCCTAGTTGAAGTAAGCATGGCCCCCTGCAGGTAGCAGTGCTGTTGTAAATACTCTGTTGTTTGAGAAATATTTGGCTTGACATGTCTTGTTCCCTTTGCAAGCCAGAGAGATTGGAACAATGGCGAGCATCATGGTTTGCCATATGGCAGGCAGTGTTGCGTTGGATGTATATGTCTGTTTGTTCATGGCTGGCTGGCATATGGTAGTGCAGTTTAAGCCATTTGCTAGCATGTGAATGTAGCTTTTCATATCTGTATGTAATCATGTTGAAATATGAAGATTCTGTTTTTAAAATAGTTGTTTTGCTTCATTAGTGATTCTTCTGCTGAGTGTTTGTGCTACTCGCTCAGATCCCGGACGAGTTGAGAATGAAATAGCGGGCTGGCTCGATCCTGGCTCGCAGACACAGCTCTGTCTTCTCACTTCGATTCTGATTTAATGCCCTGAGGCCACATTCACAGAGGATCGGCCCATTCTGCTCCTAAATGCCACCAGGTTTCTGACTGACAATATCCTTCTAAGACCTTTACCTTCAATCTGGTGGGAGAAACTTTTAGTGACTGGATATAACTTATCCACTGCTATGACTTAACTCGTGTATGGAGTATGAAACCAAATTTTAGACTATACGTAAGCAGAGAAATCGGGACTGAAATTGTTGAAAACTAGAATTCAGACTGACTCTCAGCAGAATATACAGACATTTAAAGCAGATAACTCTGCTCTGAGTTGTTTCAGAAAATAGTTTTAGGAAACTCTGCTCTACATGCTCTCAAACATAACTTTTAAAGTATACTACAAACATACTGTGTACAGTTGAACACTGAACACTGAACTTTTGTAAAAGACATTTTACAAAAAAAATATTTTCTATTTTTAGCTTAATTACGGAATAAAGACAGGAATCATGTTGTTGTAGAAACTTTTATTACTTTCTTCTAATTTAGAAGTTTGCATGCAGTAAGAATATTACAAATTTGGGAAACATGGATAATGGATTTATTTTGGCATGAAATATATAGCACAACTTCAGTTAGAAAAAGATCTGGCTGAAGAGAGTGTCATTACTGAGAAAGGAACAAGATCTGTAATTACTGTAGAGACTGGATGAGACAAACACCCTGGATGAGGAGGGTGTTCGCGCTTTCAGTCATCCTCATGTACACGCTGCTTAACGTGCTAATGACAGCGAAACAACTCACCTTTCCATGAAAACTGTCTATTTGCCGTCATTTGTGGCTATGCTAACTAGCCTTAGCATTCATGGCAGGCTTTGTTGTGGTGAACCAGCTATAGTGTGGCAGAGAAAAAGGGGGAAGTTGAGAAAATCGTGTACACAATGGTGATTGACAACGCTAAGACACTCCTCCTGGCTCTGATTGGTCGTTTATAACAAGTTTCTATAGTTAGCACTGGGAGAAGACAGAGGAGAGAGATTTTTTTTTTTTTTTTCCAGAGATTATGTTTTTTTGTTTTGTTTTTTTTTAAATAAAAGTTACATAGTGGAGCTTTAATACTGATGACTTATGCAACACAGAATTTGTTTTCCTAAGAAAGCAAGTCTGCCCATCCGGTACGTGTTGGGCAGCCATGTACACAGCATGCATCATTCAATCTCATCTTCGTTTCCAGCCCTTATTGACTAGCATCTTAATTGAATCAACACAGGCTTGTTTGGCTGCAATGCAAACAGAAACAGCAGCGGGGTCATCTGCTGGATTTCTGACAAAAACAGCCGTTTGAAGAGCGCTTGCTGCCACATTAAGCTCCACACAATGTTAACATTGTAAACCGAGGCACTGCCAAATAAACCAGGCCAGGAATCCGGGAGAGATTACTGTTAAAGACAAGGACACACATGGGGACAGTTGGTCCAGCGTGGCAAAATCGTGAAGCTGCTGTTTTAGTCTCCATAAGGCGCTGTCTGAGAGTTGGACTAGGACAGGTGAGCTAGAATTAGCATAAGCAAAACAGTAATGAACTTTAAGTTTGGTTTCTGTATTAAAACAACAATTATTCAGTCAGGTAGCAGCAGACAGGGGGCAGTGCTGCTGCGTGTTCATCTCATCAGTCCAAAACTAAACTAATGCAGAAAGAGAACCCAGTGGAGCAGAGCGTTCTGTTGCAGACTGAGAGCAGAACCATGACGAGCGGTGAGATATCTGTCTCATAATTAATTCATTAAAGAGGAAGGACGGAGTCTGGGAGGATAATGTGACGATCCAGGGCGGGGACAGAGATGTCCTGTGTCCTGTCCCGTCCTTTCTGTTGTGTGTAATTACGCTGAATAGGAACTCATGGTCTCGGTTTAAAATGAAAGCAAATTCAAAATAAATATTCAGCTACTTTCTGCGCTTTTATTAATGCTTGATTTGATATCTAAAGGGTTCAATTCCTCACTCTGGGCTCTACTTTTACGATTTATGGTATTGGATTGTGCTTTTAAACAAAGTATGTGATAGACCAGGAGAGAGTAGAGTGGATGGTTTTAAACATTTTTAAAATTCATTTGTGTTTATTTCCACTGAGTCATTATTTTATCTAGCAGCTGCTAACAGCTCCAAGCCTCCAGAGGAATGTCTCTGTCTGCTACACTCAACAAGTAACTGAAATCTTTTGTCTTTTCCTCTTTGGATAAGTTTAGATGAGACAAAGAAAATCTCCAAACATCAGTTTTCAGGTTTCAGGACTGAACTTTGATTAGCACATATATCAAATATAACTTAAAAAATTGATTTTGTAATTTAATACCTAGAAATTGGGCCTCTGTTTCTTTAAATACTCCTGCTCTTTCTGAGACTCCACCTTCAGGAAGTCATCACAACATAGTTCGTCTACTAACCTTTAATAACTTTTTTTTTTTAACCAGCGCAGAGGCGCCACTAAAAAGGTTGGAGTGACACAACTAAATAACAGTTATTTCATATTTTTGCACTGGGAGAAAGACCTCTGTTGGGCTGGCAACATCAGAGCCAGGGACTTGAAAAAAATCTCAACAAGCCGATGAAGAAGACAGCTTCTCTTCCAGGGACCGAGAGTCCAGAGATTATTGTACAAGAAGGATATTTCAGAAACTAAAGAACAGCCGACCCTGAGCATCCTCTTCATGAGGCTGTTGTACAACAATGTTCAGTGAGAAGCTTCTTCAGAGTAATGCAATCTGACACGAGATCCTTCCTACACACTGCCATCAGCACCTAAAGCCACTCTTTGAAGAAACCTGTATGATATGAGTTACAATATCATTGAAGTTTTCTTCCTATAAAGTATTTTTCAAAAGAATTGAGAATGCAAAGAAAAATATTACACAATAAAACATGCAAACTCATGCAGAGAGGCTTCAGTTGGGATTTGAACCTCAGAGCTTTTTGATGCGAGGCAACGTACTGATGGTGACATACTGTCCAACGGTGGGGACAGTATCTCACATAATTTTACATCATATCCCCTTTTTAAGTATTGACATATGTTGCCATGCCAACATAAGTTTAGATGATTTAATAGAAAAGGTTGTCTTCTTTATATCTCCCCTTCCTGCAGGTCAAAGGTCGCAGTTTTGTCTCCCAGGAAGAATGCAACAGTGAATATATGGTGCAGTATACCTTCTGCTGTAACCCAATTTCACCCTCCGTAACTCTCTGGTTTCAGGACGTGTTGAGCTCAATAACAACTGTAATACATTTTGCATTGAGCTATAAGGAACCCACCTCTCATCAGTACCTGCATCTCAGCTGAGGGGATAGAAAGTCCATATGAGAAGTCTTTGCCTTACTCTCCAAACTTTGATCCAATACTGTAAGGGAAGCTTTTTTTTTTATTGCCACTTGGACCCTGATAGAGAAAGTTGTGCAACATTGATAAGGCACCTTAGGTGAGAGGAAGGGACCATGAGGCGTCAGTGGTGTGTTGATGCATTCATTAATCATTTATGTTCCAACCTGTGCTCAGCGAGATTCAGGTGTGGATCGCTTTTTTACTCCATTTGTTTTGTGGAAATTTGCCAGTACCTTCACCAAAATCTCTCTCATCACGTCTTAGCGCTCGTGATGGACCTATGTTTCCTGTAATCTGTGCCGGAAGTCTACCTGGACACTAAAACAGAAACGTTCAGAACTACATCTAGCATCTAGCTCTGTCATCAAAGAAAAGAGAGTCACCTGTCTAAGAAACTCATTTGAAACATATTTACACCAACTGTTTGAGGTGATTTGGTGTGATTTAGTCCACATTTTACTAATCTGAACTGTTTTGTATGAAATTCCCCCCAAAACATTGATAAGTTTTACTACAGCTAGTGAAGGAAATAAACCAACCAGCAAACAGTGAGTGAGGTGGATGATCTTTGTTTGTCTGAGCTTTTTATGCTGCTGCAGTGTGAACATGTCGTCTATAGGATTCACACCAGATTGTAGAGTCTGGATGAAAAAAGCGTTTCTGCTCCGCCTCTGTCAGTGTGGCAATGATTCAAAGGTGTCCATCTCCAGATGAGTCAACACAACCTAAACTGTAAATATATTTAAATTTTCACTGTGTGTAAAACAAAGCACCATCATCCAACGTTTTATTTCACAAACATTACAAAAATAAAACAAAAAAACCATTCATTTGTTTGGATTAATTTTTATCTCCTGATGTGTCTATTTAGCAACCTTTAAGGAAATGATAATAAAATGGGAATAAAGTCTATTTTATTGTCATTTCATCATTTGCACGAGATGTACGAGGGAATGAAAATCACGTTTCTCGTTATCCCTTGGTGAAACTAAAAATGTAAAGAAATCACATCACATATTAATAAGATAAAGAAAGTAATAAAAAAACACTTCCATAATCCATAAAAAAACACAACAATAATAAAACATCCCATAAACCACATTGCCATGTCCGATTTTAAAAACACAAACTCTTCCAGAGTTAACAGCATGGATGGAGAGTTTCAGCTTCCCCTCTGCCTGATGGAAGAACCCATCTATAAATAAAAATTAATTTACATAATTAGATTGAAATGATGGATGGAAAGGTAACAGTGTAAAATATTTTTCCACTTTTTCTTGTTTTAGATTATTTTTTTATTATTACTTTTACCTACTAACTCACTTTCATATGGATTTGACAGGACCTGAGCAACATTTTGATCAAACAAAGAAGTTAGAAATATAACAATATTTGTCTCATGAATGAGCTGGTTTTAATGACATCACCTGAACTGAATTTGACCCACTGACAAAAACTTGAGTTTACATTATTATCGTCATTTTCTTCTGTAAAATGTGTTTTTCTGTGTGATTCCATATGGGAAGGTTAGGGTTAGCACGAGGCAGAGAAAGCTGTTGCCAGGTGACTCCTCTGCTCAGTGGGACGTTCAGTCTGGCTGCACCAGATGGTTGGTTTTGGTTCAGTCTGGGTTTTTGAACCATATACATTTCTACACATTTGTGCATTTTAACATTAGAGACAACTGACCACATATCCTTTTCAAATTTCTCCTTCTGCTGCACAACTTTTAAATCAAATAACTGTGACTTTAAAGACTCCCCACTATTAGAAATATCATCAATTTATTGATGATGGTTGAGTCCATCTGTCCCTGTCACAGAGTATGTTGCAAATAAACCTAATCTATTTTGAAAAGCATAAAAGGAAAAAAAAAAAGAGAACTGTATGAATGTATGCTGGGAAAAATACCACAAAATACCCCAGTGACTAAAGCAGATAAGAGATTGTTACCAAGAACATGGTTATTTAAAAGCTGGCCTCAGCCACGTCGGCTAATATTGATTTTAGAAGTGTATATTTTTTTGAAGACTTGTGACCCTGTAGTACGAGTGGCACGATGCAAAACATCTTCTGTGTCTGTGGGGGTGGGGAGCCATTATCTTTGCAACCATCTGTTGGAGCAGCAGCAACAGAGTCGGTGACTCAAAGAAACTGAACAAACTGAGAAACGAGGCTGGCTCTGTGCCACAGGCTGCTCCGCTGCTCCATGAAGAGTATCTCACAGGCTTTGCACCATATTGGATGTCGCCACACCAACCGCACCAACATATGGCACCAAATACTACATTTCCCCTTTTCCTTTTTCATCATATACATATGGCAAAATTTAGCAAAAGAATGTTGTGTTGTTTTGAATTATTCCCATCCTTCGAGCAAATCAGTGAAAGATCAGATTATTCCTTAAGGACTATGAGCCGAATACCTGCAGGTAGAATTGCTATGAGTAAACAAGGAGTCCTATTGGAGAGTTCTTATGTCAGTCGGTGAAGTTAAATTATTTATGCATTTATTAAATGAGGTCATTTTAAGGTACGACTCAAAAAATTACAATATTCTGAAATATGAATTTGAATCAGAAATTGAAACTCATATCATGTAGATCTGTTACAGAGTTAAACTTATTTCAACACTTTAATTTTGACATTTTGATCATTATGGCTTTAAGACAATAAAACTCAAAATTCAGTGTCTCAGAAAGTTTGAAAAAAGTGAAACGTTGGAAACTCTTGGTGTTCATTAGCTTAACTCAAAACACCTGCACCGTTTCTGAGCCTTTAAACTTCCTCTCATTCTGAGTCAGAGGGAAAACTGCTGACTGGAGAAAAGTCCAGAACTGACAAATAATCTGGTTGCTCACTGAATTGTGTATCCAAACGTGTTCATAGAAAGTTGAATGAAAGGAAAAAGTGGTGTAGGATGAGAAAAGTCCATTCCTGGATTTTGGGGAGGTTCGTGGAGATCCAGCAGGACTTGATGTCGCTCCACCTGCTGAACGTCACCACAGTGTAGCTGTTCTTGATTGGCCATCAGATTCTAGAATAGCACGCCCCCTGGTGGCAGCGTGTTGGAGTCGGCCTCTGTGACAGATTTCTGATTTCTACTTTTTCTAGACTTTTTGTGAATCATTGCTTGTTTGAGCAATTATTCCCTCTGGTTTTGGATGATGAGCAGCTGGGAGGATTTTCTTTCCCTCTTACTTTTCTTCTTTCTGTCAGCTTCTATGATAGGCAACCATAGCAACAAGGTATGCCCCCCACTCATAGACATTATTAACACCTGACAACTGATACTCCCATGCTGCTATATTTGCTATGCTTTCTTCTGCGACTAAGACAAAAATTACATATTAGAGAATGTTTTAACTTAGATGAAATATTATCAGCCACAGCTCTGTTACCTGAAGAGGACAGATGTCATACAACTGAGTCTGTTGAAGAGTGAATACATCAATAGTCTGGTGGTGGATAACAAGTAACCAGGGATAAAACTCTATGAAAGATTAAACAGACAATAGACATAAGAAGATAAATAAATAATCTGGAAAACCTTTTTTCTAAGTCAGAAAAAATAATAATTTTCTCTTTACTTTCAAACTCATGTGCAATAAAATTAAAATCTATATATTTTAAAAACTTTTTTGGAAGCTTTTTTTTTTTTTGCTGAAAGGGAGAATACAAAATTTCAATAGCAAAATGTTACCATTTTTTTTTTTTTTTACCAACGTAAACATTTTACAACTGACTTTGAATTTAGCCCAGCAGAATAAGGCAGATTGATGATGAAGTTATTTTATGAACAGAATGAGAAAAAAGGACAAATGAAAAATCATAAAACAGACAAACATGCATGAAAAGAGGAACAAAAATGAGGCTGAAATAAACAAAAAAAAATCTATTTACAGAAGACAAAAGATTGATCAAATAGCAGAACGTGTGAAAAACAAAAGGTGAGCTGATGGAAATGCAGAGGATGGAAAAAGATGTGAAAACAAGAGGACATAAAATCCTGGCCCAAAAGTTTAAGTGGAGAGAAACACAATGGAAAACCAGAACAAAACTGAGCAGAGCAAAACAAAAAGAACAAAAAGCTGTTTGTAAAGTGTTTTTTGGGGAAAAAAACCAACAACCCAATATCAATAATAAAACTAAGCACCAGAAGGTTTAATGGACTTTATGAGTACAGACATAGAAAATATTGTCTGCAGGTTTTAAACATAATAGCAGGAAGCAGATTGTAATTAGTGTCTGCTTGTGTGGCATCAGAAGGTCAGACACATTTCAGAACTCTAATTTCACAAATAGATAGGACTAAATAAATCTGCAAAATTAAAAATGTGCTGCAGCTCTCCCATCTTCCACCGAGGAGTCACTCCATTAATTGCTGGGAGCTGTGATTATTCACAAGGGTTTGTAATTAGGCGGGAGTCAGGAGTGTTTTATGCTGGGTAATTGTGCGGGTCTACCCGGCACCATTCATCTGGCTGCCAGTAAGCTCTGTCATTGTGAAGTCACGGGAACCTGCTGTTGAACCTCGTTGCTTGAAATTGATTTTCAAGCGCTCATCAAACAGATTGCCTTTTGCATCCCTCACTCTTCCTTAAGTTTACAGATTCTGATGATATACTGTGGAGCCTCTGTCACTTCTCTCCTGAGTTTTGTCACAGTAGTCGGGTTTTTATACAGGAGCCCTGCTGCAAGGGACAGAGGCTCCCTAATTTACAAATTACTTAACATTTTTCACCATTTTAAATGTGA
>NW_006800477.1:61691-70717 GCF_000485575.1 Poecilia formosa | reverse complement strand
AATTTATTTTATAGGTGTTTTGTAAGTTTCTTTGTTATGTCATTTACATCGGCTGAATGAACAGATTAAAGTTGTCTTCTTTTTATGTGTTTGTCTATTTACATGTGCTGATCTGGTGCAGAATTTTCAAATGAACTTATCATTCAATACATTTATGTCTGCATAATTTTAGCTCTGTTTTTCTGTATTGGATCAGTATCAGCCGATAAGCCCAGATATCGATATAAAAGTGAAAGAACTGGATTGCTGCATCCCTCATTTTTTTCTCACACAATCTGCATTACAGATATAGTGTTTAAATAAGACTATTATGTTAGTGACACAGACCAGTCACAACTCTATATGTCTTTACTGTAATTTAGACAAATGTACTGGAATACAGTCTTGGTTTCCTCCCACGAGAAGAGCTACTTGTTCAGTAGAGGTATTTTAATATTGAATCTTCTTTTGCTTTTTTTTCTTCTTCAAAATTAGAAAGATGTGAAAACTAAGGATTATAAAAATACTGCACCTATAAACAGCTTCAGAAATTTGCTGGTGACTTTCCCAATCATTTTGGCTCTTCCTGTTCAATTTGCTGCTCGGAGCAAACTAATTTTTCTGCATAATTTTAATCTGCCAGCCTTTTTCATAGTTTAGAAAAACTTGTCTGCTCAAATACGGCCGTGTTAACATCTCCTAATCGTTTCTGGGGCTCCATACGTCTAACATATGGAGCCATGTGGTGTTGCTGCTCAGAATGCAGAAAATGTAAATGAATTTTGCCCTCCTGAAGCAGGGAGGCATCCGTTTGGATTTGCTTGTGTCACCGGAGCCACAGCGAGCGTGGAAAAGCGGTCAGCAGCCTCACCAAAGCCCCCTGCAGCAGCTGTTTCCCTGCATGGCTACAGGTTTCAGAGGTAATGCGCCTCTAAACCTGATGGGCTGCAGCAGCTTGCTCTTGTTCCCCTTCTGCTGGGTGACACTGACCGCCACCAGCCGACTTGTCACAAACTCTGCCTCCCCGCAACATGCTGCTGCGTCTATTACTGCCATCTGAAAGGAACGTGTGGAGTAAGAAGCAACAGGCGACCAGTTACTGTACTTTTCATCATTCGGCTGCTGGGCATGCTGGGATCATACGGGTCACGTGGTTTATTTGGGAAGGCGTCTTAGCAGAGGACTTGGTTCTAAAACGGCTGGGAAAAGATTTTCTGGAAGATTTTCTTCTACCTTGGATTTCTTTATGGTTTTATCGGTGGGGATGCCTCTGAAATACATTGAACTGCATTGTACAGGCAGAGACAGAGACAGATTGACACTCACTGTAAGTACCTGGTGCCATTTTACTTATTAATATTAAGTGGCAGGTGAGCAGCAGAGTTAAACGTTGGGCTTATTTCCAAGATAAGGAAGGCATAGAAACTGAAGAGCAGTCATAGTGGGACTGTTGCTAAAAAAAAAAAAAAAAAAAAAGAAAGATTGTCATTTTGATGAGTGCATGGTTTCTTTTTTTTAGCTGCAAAGGTCAGTGATAAGATGCTTTGAAATCATATCATGTTATCTGTCAGTAGAGTGGTGTCGACCAGTGAAGATCAACTCTG
Organism: Poecilia formosa; assembly: GCF_000485575.1. Classification (NCBI taxonomy): domain Eukaryota; kingdom Metazoa; phylum Chordata; class Actinopteri; order Cyprinodontiformes; family Poeciliidae; genus Poecilia; species Poecilia formosa. The sequence continues at coordinate 69,134 of NW_006800477.1, read as the reverse complement.
TCTGTATAGTTTGTGTTGTAATGTTACAGATTTACTGCTACTTGGCTCAAGCTGATCTGAAAATGGGCTTCAAATAGACGTTGTGTTAATGTGTTGAGTGCTTCTCTGTAGGGAAGACGCTCCAGGCTTAGCAGTCGGATAGTTTGAATTTCTCACCAGCGGCTCTGCACACTGCTGTGCTTCCACAGTGTTTAACCAGTAATTACTGTGTGACATTTTTATAAATGGAACATTTTTATCAAACAAGGACCAGTATTGGGGATCACATGTGTTTATGATTTCTCCAGCCCAATAACAAGCAGTTCATCTAAGACCAAAGATGAGATCGTCTTTGTAGTGTCTCTCATTACCTGAAGTCCTGATACGAGATGCTACATCCAATTCTAACAACCAGTAGGAGGGAAACAGCAGGCACAATCATCTGTACAGACACTCAAACCTAAAGTCTAGGAAAACTTTGATATCCGTAAGTCTTTTTTAGAGAAAAACAGAACACAAAGCAAAGAAGAACTACATAAAAAAAAACACTGACAAAAATCAACAATGCCAAAATCATACCACATAAAACAAAACCCAACAGGTCATGAGATCTGTCCTTAGTTTGGATGATTTCAGTTTACGATTAACCTTCTTTATTTCATGTATTTTATCTGTAAAACATTTTGAATACCATCCTGGTCTTAGCCAACAAAAACGTCAAATTGATGCCAACAAGTTTGTCATTGGTGCTGCTGGTCCAATCAGAAGAAATCAAAGTACTTCTCCTTAGCTCGTTGGGGCTAACTCCCAGAAGCCATGGTGCCGATTAGCTGCACCAGAAACTTTTTGTACCATTACATATGGATAATGTAGTTTATAATAGCAGGACTTAGCCTCAACCTGACACTATGTACCAATAAAAAGAATAAACAAAGTTATATACAAAGAAATACATTTTTAAACCAAAGCAAGCCAAAGAAGAACAGCAGTAATGTATACTGACACATTCACAGGAGTGGGTAGAAGAGTAAACTTACTTTTACACCCTTCCCTCTATAACATCCTTTCTTAGTCAGTATTTTCTATATCCATATCTATGACTGGTACAATACATTCATATTTGCATTCCAATATGAGTACAATCTGAGCCAATATGGATATTCGATATTATTACTAAAAGTTGTTCTGGCTGCACACACTCATGTCTAAGTTTTCCATCAAAGTGCTGAGTCACAAAGTAAAACACTGAGAAATCATAAACAGTGTTGCAGAGACAGAAGTAACAGCAGCACAGACTTTGTTGAATCAAAGCTTGTGTGGACATCCTAAGCTGATGCTTCTTGAACCAATCAGATTGTTTGTTTCATGCACAAGAGGTCATCCCACCCCTCCTGTCACTCCGGCATCCATCAGCTCAGCACACAAACAAATCAATCTAAGGGATGATGTTTTAATCCCTTCTGCCACGGCAATCTGTGTTTGATGGTCTCCCACCTCATGATTACCAAAACACTCTGAGATCAGGACACACACTGGAGCTCAGTGTTTTTAATAACCTTCCTGAGGCGCCTCAGCAAACCGGGAGAATAATTGCGCTGCCGCCATGAAACCTCGACAGCCTTCGCAAACCTACAGAGGAAATGTCTCATGAAAGTTGGAAAGTTTTTCATCTTGATTGCTGCAAAATAAATTCCAGTTTTCTGATTGTACCATCAGGAAGTCTGACTGTTCTGACTTCCTGTGGACAATGGCGGTAAGAGTAATCGGTGGGTTCCACGTTTAATCCATGCTGTATCCGTCTCTGTCAGAGGGCAAGACAGACGTCACATGTGGTGTACCCCAAGGTTCAATCCTAGAGCCCCTTCTATTTCATGTCCACATGTTTCCACTTGCTCAGGTTGTAAGAAGATATAAGATTATCACCATAACTACTCAGACACAACTGATACACAGCTCTACTTTACGATGTCACCAAGTGACTCTGAACCCATCCAAGCTCTGAACAGATGCTGAGAACAAATCGATGTGAGGATGTGATGTCATCTTCTCCAACTGAACAGAAGTAAAACTTACTCTTTTCTTTTGACCCAAACGATGTAGAGTCAGCATGCAGCTTCAGTTATTACGGCTGGAATCTGGTGACCATGAAATCTCTGTGGTTATGGATCCCACATTTACTTGTTGAAATTCAATATTTCAACAAATAAATGTTAAATGTTATAAATAGATGTTATAATTAAGGTTTCCATCTTTTTCCAGTTTAAACAAACTGCAACATGAGGCGAGTTAGCTCTGATTATGTCGCCACGTAGATGTTTGGCAGACGGACAGCAAGGCGAATGAAACGATTTAAAGCAAACATTTCCACTGAGTCAAACAAAGCTGGTAAAAATAGAGCATCACTCAGTCCTGCTCAGTTGAAGCTGCAATCCCCTGAACTTTTGTTTTCATTTCATTTTCCTCCGTTGGAGTTCAAACAGCTTATTGCTACCGCGTCCTTGCTGCGCGTGTCCAAAAACCCCAAAAAGCAAATCTCCAATGTTGTAGGTTAACTTTGCTGAACCATGGGTATGATTGCTCATGGGAGCTTTGTTTTTAATATTATTTATTTGTCATTCGTCCTGAAAGCTGGGTTTAAAACCAATATGGCTACGGAATTTAAGCCCAAAATAAATTCCTACTCCTGGCTTCTGGTTTAGACTTAAGAATAATTTAATATAAAATGAGACAGACATCTGCCAAGAGATATTAAAACAATATTAAATTGAGGTAATTTTGAAAATATATTTTGGTATAATTTTTAAAAAAAACATCATTTCTAAAACGACTCTTCAGTATTTTGGGGCTTTTTACCAGTTATCTTTTGAATGATTCATCTTTTGTTATGAACTTCCTTATGATTACCTCAGTTTTTAGCTCTAGTCATTCTAAAAGTTTAATACTCTTTTCAGTCAGAAACAAAAATGTTGGAAGAAAAGAAAACAAGAAATAATAACTGTTCATTTATTTATAGTTTTAAAACCATGTTGCTTCTGCTGACGTTTTTGGTAAATAGACGATCTGAAAACATGTTTTAATATTTTACAGCAGGATGCTTTTTGTGATTTTGAGTCGAGTTGTACTTGTTTTTCACTAAGACTTCATAACTTTAAAACTTCCCTAAGTTAATTGTCTTTAACTTTAAATTGAGTTTGTACCGGGGGAAAAAACATACTCAACAGAAAAGGAGATATAAGCAGGTTTCAAAGTGTAAGAACGATCTGACGAGTTGATCGAGATTGTAAAGGTTTTTCTTTTTTAACATTATTTAAATATGATTCTGGAGCAATAACGCTGTTTCTATATACAGAGGCGTGTTACATGAGCATAAAGAAGAGCCTGTGTGATGGGGAACGGCTCTGCACTCGCACCGCGGCACGCATGATTGTTCCTAAAAATGATCAAAGTATTTTAAATAGAAAAAATGGAAATGAGGCCAGCCCAAAACATTGTTTCCTTTCGGAGCATGGATGCTTTTTTTCTTTTTTTCTTTTTCAGTAGTTCCATTTTATCTCCGAGGACTTAATCTCCAAAATGTTTAGACCTTGATGTTTCACTTTTCTGCTTCTTTGCACTCGCAGCGTGCAGAGCAGATTTACAGCTAAATGTTTCCCTCTCTCCCTGCTCCGCTCCTGGTCTCCTCGTATGTTTGGCCTGAGTGTTGAGCCGTCCACGGCAGCCTTACTCGTGAACAACTGATTACAGCAGAGTGTGCTTCCATACAGGTACTGGGAGCAGAGCAATGGACAGACCGACGTTTCCCCCTCTGAGTTACCCGGAAGGCTCGCTGGTTATGATCACACACACTGCACTCCACTGGCAACACTTTCATCATCTGGTCCCGTTTCCTCTGGATGCTCATTCCTCTCTGACCTTTTCATATAACCATTATATTTTTTTTTCCTCAGGGAAACCTAAAACACTTTCAGGCTCCGTAGGTGGTAGCTGGATGGCCACCCTGCAAGACGACAGCATTAGCACAGACTGTATGTGGTGAAGAATCAACTTTTTTTTTTTTTTTTTTAGTATTAGGATATTATCAGCAATAAGTTGCTTGCATGTAGAATTGGTGAATGGTGGGATATGAGGTCCTACTACGGCCTACAGCCATCTACAGCCATTGTAGATTGAAAAAAGGAGTACATTTCCACAAAAAAACAAAGAGATCTCTGAGTTTGAAAAGTCTAAAATTTTCAAAGCTTTCCAAAAGTTGTTTTGTGGCAGAAATGTAGTCCTCATTTTAGGTTTTCTATCTACAGTGGCCCTGGGATGCCGTCGTAAAATCCTGAGGTTTAACACACATGTTAACTGTAAAAACATATTAATAAGAAAACGTGATTATTTCCAACCAACAGTTGTACTTAAGTACATTCCAAACTGAACATAATATTTCACCAAGACAAGTTTGCATGATAAAATCCCTGATTCAAACACTGGACAGGAAACTTTAACCCTCCTGTGATCCTAAGAGACGGGGTAGTTAGACCCCACTAGTTTTTTTTTTCTCTGTGCGCGGTGCAGCAGGGTCACACTGACCCTGTGTGCGCAAAACCTTGTCAATATTCCGCTAATGTAAAAAAAAAAAAAAAAAGAATCACACATAATTTCACAATTGTTTCTATCCAAGAGACACAATTAAAATCATGTGAGGATAAATTTGTTCACACGATAAGTCATTAAAAACATGCTGCACACTCATGTCTGAATACAATGAAATGAACTGAATTGTGTTGGATTTAATGTGTTCTCTCCAGCTGCCCTGACAGAAATAAGCTGAAATGCTAGGCATTAAATTTAAAGACATTCAAGTATGGCTTTATACTTGCTTTAACTGTAGCAAGTATAAAGCCATGCTTGCTTTAACAACTTAAACTGTAAGAGACTGGAAGCAAACTGAAACATCACTTAAAAATCATCCCACTGATGGGAGTGATGGGAGTTTGTTTACAACCGTAGCTGTGTTGTCAAATCAGATGTTTCTATAGGCAAATTATGACTTTATTACTTTATTACTACTTTCTTTTCTTGTTGAAAGTTTGAGAAAAAAAGTTGATTACAACATCAGCAATTAGAATTTTGACATTAAAATTTTCTCCTCTTTTATGGACTTAGAGTGGACTCAATTTTCTTCTGCAGATTGGATTTTGGACACATTTTGTCATTTCTGTGATGGCTGTGATGATGGCGTGTCCCCTGCTCACTCTTTAGATTTTACAACTTTTCATGTTGACTGATAAGACACAGCAAATCATTTGGATGGACAGGCGACTGCCTCTGCCAGCACAACTTAGCAAATTGAGGATATGCTTCAGAAATTCGGGTTTGGATGAAATATGTGTTGCTATCAAGAAAAGTACAGATAAAAGGAAAGTCCAGAGGCTGGTAAATCTCAGTGGTGGTGCAGACTGCTGAACTGGACTGTATTATTTTACTGTTCTTTGAGGCTACGTAGTTTTCAAACATATGAATGGCATTGGTTTTAATATTAAACTGGAAAGCTGTATTGGCAAATGTACAATCCTAAATCAGCTTGATCAGTATCACTGGGAGGAAAATAATCCTGATTTAAATTTGTAGAGCAGTAAACACTGATTATTAGATTCACAACATTTTCTGAAAAAATAAGTAAACAAGGAATTGCATTTTTCCTTAAACTATTGTCACTTTGGATCTGAAAGTGTTAGTAAGATATAAAGCTGACAAAAATACAAATACCTACATTCTAATATGAAATACCCCATTTCAGAAGGCTCATTAAACATTAATCTAAATTTTGTATCTTTTTAAAAGAAATTATGAAAATACAGTCTAACAAAAACATGAATTTAGGGTTTGAAGAAATACAACTAATAACATGCTGCCATCCTCCTTGCCCTTGAAGGTAATGCTTCCGATAATTTGTGAGTGTTTGTGTCTTTTGAGATCAATACTCAAACATGATAGGTGCAAAGCTGCTTCCTTATTCTGTATTTTGCTCCGAACAGCAGAACAGCATTGAATATCTTAAGTGTAAATGGATCTGTCCAGCACTTTGGTGGTCGTCGTCTTGGTTGTGAAGCAACGTAACCGCAGCAACCCCGGTTGGATGCTTTTTTCTTCAAACACTGTTAGTTTTACTCCACAGGAATATATTGTATCCTGTGTATTGTTGTATCACAGGAATATCATCCTATTCATCACGACACTCATCAGATAATGTTTTTAATTTTATTAAAGATTGGTCTTGGAGAAATTTTCACAGACCAGCCATGTTTACACCGTTTCATGTTTTGTCCCTTTGTCCTTAGTGACTCACTAAATTTAAGATCCAGTGTTTTTTTTTTGTTTGTTTGTTTGTTTGTTTGTTTTTTTGTTATTCTTGATTTTTTGTTTAGTTTAGGACATAATGTGCTATATTTTGAAATTGTTCAACCTAATTAATGTCTTCAGGTTGTTTCTAATTAGGTGATTTTAATTTTCAGGCCTGAATGTGGCTAATTAGGATGAATCAAAGGTAATTACTTTTGGTTCTCCAGGAATGGATAGTTCTTGAACTCAAACCAGTTCTCCATGTTGCTGCTGCATCTTTTACCTCTGCAATTCTGCCTTCCACTAAATTTTCTGTTAATTTCTGTTAACATGTTAATATGTGCGACAGACTGGCGACCTGTCCAGGGTGTACCCTGCCTCTCGCCTGGAATGATAGCTGGAGATGGGCACCAGCGACCCTCCCAACCCCACGAAGGGACAAGGGTGTAAGAAAATGGATGGATGGATGGATGGATGTTAATATGTCCATGACTGTCTTCTGGACGCCTGTCCAGTCAACAGTCTTCCCCATGGTTGTGTCCTACTGATCCAGAGATTATAGACTGATTATAGGCTTGGGAAACCTTAGCAGGTGTTGTCAGTTCATTAGCTGATTAAGTTGTTACACCATGAGGGGTTTTTCTGTATTTTGTGTTTTCATTATGTGTAAGTCATAATCATCTAAATTACAAGAAACAAAGGCTTGACATATATAAATGTATGTGTGATAATTCATAAAGAGTTTTACGTTCTGAGATGACTAGAAAGAAATATTGCACTTTTACATAATATTCTAATTTTCTGACAACAATCTGCCTGTGTAATGAGACACTTTCACTTAGAAATTTGCCAGTGGAACAAGACATTCTTCACATTTTATAACTAGGACTTTTTATAATCAATATTAAGGAATTATTAATTTAAAACAAGCTCCTATATCTTGCTGAAAATGTAGTTATTTGTTTGTTTTGTCTTATTTCAAGTGTACTAAGATGTTTGCACTAGAAACTAGGCCAAAAATATCTGGTATTTTTAAATGAAGATTTTGTGTTTTTGTAGTGTAGCTCCTTTGTTCCCTCCAGGCTCTGGCCGTGACACCTCCCATCCTCGCTCCATGTCCTGTGTTTTCATATATAT
>NW_006800477.1:56256-61476 GCF_000485575.1 Poecilia formosa | reverse complement strand
ACTTATTTGTGAGGTGATTAAATTTTGACACATGGCACAGTGTAACAAGTTTATAAATACGTGAAACAGTAAATGATTCAGTGTTAAACAGAAAGAGTAAGTCAGGTAACGGCTGAGACTTTCTATCAGCTTGTCATTAACAGGACAAGTTTGTAGAGTAAGTATTAAAATCGTTATTAGGCATTTCTTCATGTACTCTGACGTCCCAGCTTAATGCCTTTTTGCTGCAGATGATTTAATATCACCTTCACAGGAGAATATAAACATGTTTAAGCAAAAGTAAATTACATAATTTACTATAAGATGTGCCCCAATGTCTGAAAAATAAACAAAGAAGAAAAAAAATAACAGAATACCTGCTAATTATTCCTTTGCTCTACTACAAAGCCTGAGCATTCCCACAGCTAAATGATTTCTGTTCAAAGGAAGGTGAGAAGAGCTGATTTTATGTTACATCTACCAGGTTGCTAATTAAAATCCATGCCCCTAATGGGTTTTTAGCACCCCTATTGTTTAACATGATTACCTAAGATAAGAGCGGTAAATTGAGGTGCTTTTAATTAAGTGTAAGATCCGCAATCGTTTTTTACTGAGGATGCTTTAATTGACTTTCCCTCTGTACGTCCCCCAGCCAGCCAGGCAGGCTAACCAAAGGGGCACACTGCTCTATTCAAGCACTTAGAAATTAGATTCACTTATTTAGCAACATGTTGAGACTCAAAGTTGCTAAAGCTAAACGATTTCGAATGATCCAGGGGAAAATGCCTTTTGCACCTCTCTTCTTTGAGATGTCTATATTGCAATGACAAACAGAAAGAGCTGTGTAAGATGTAAAATTCACTACTGTACAGGTTCTATGTAAGTTTTCTTTAATGAATCCACGACTAGTTCAACATGTTGGTCTAAATATGTTGTAATTCTCCTATTATCCTAAAAGTTATTGTTTGTAATATGTTAAAACTCACTATTATATCAAAAATGTCATATCCTTATTATATTTTTCACAGACAGAGGTCGCCATTTTTTCACTTATACAATGGCTGATGACTTGGGTAGGTTATAATGGACTTGAGTCGATACACAAAACAAGTCAGTAGGAGCTAATGCCAAATCCAAACAAACAGGAAGATAATGAATGAATGTTTAACGTGAAAGTTTTTGTAACGAACAATTTTTATATGTTTGATCAAATGTTTTAATCCCGATGTTTACTGTAAACAGCCTGAGTTAGAAACAGTGATTTTATTTTTAGCGTAGCTGCTCTTCTGGGTCTACATTTCCAGGCGGCAGCAGCACAAACACCATCTTTTTCACTCAACTCTCTCCTCTTCTTCCCTTTGGTCCACTTTGTTTTTATTCCCCCCCATCATTGCCCTCTGTCTCAGTGTGTTATGGTTCAAACTGAAAGAGCTGAACGTTACTCATTGTGCAAAAAGCTAAATTTTGCCTGGAGAGATCCAAAAGAAGTATTAGCAATAGCCCAGATAAGTTATCCACCCTGGATCCATCGACAATTTGACATCCATGTGACAATATATCATTAAAATTTTTCAAAACTAAACAGCCTACATTACAGTGTTTCTACTGTTGATTTTACATCTAAAATGAATGTGTTTCAAATAACGCTGGGTCCATTTAAAAGATGGAGCAACATAACGGTACGCATCGTCGTGGATAGAAAGAACAATCCATCCACAACGATGGCTTAGTTATTAAAATGAAAAATATCTGAAAAGTGTGGTGAATTTTATTTACTCTGATAAGTACATCAGTGAAATCCAGTGAAAAAGAATAGATATGTTGTTCCATGCTGATAGATTTACTCCAAACATCTTGCAGTGGAAACTGCAGCTAAAGGCAGTTCTACAAAATTTGATTTTCATTTGGAAAGAAAACTTCTCATGTATCATTTTCTTCTTACTTGGTGTTCGTCACATAAAATCCCAAAATGGGAAAGTATGCGCTGTACGAAGGGTATCCAGAATCCCCACTTTTCTGAGAATATGGTAATCCCGTTTCCTCCTCATCCATGTGTAATCTGGACCCAATCGTCTGTTGCAGTCGGTATTCACCGGATGACAGTGTGTGATTACAGCAGGATCTGAACATGCGTGGATTTTTTAGGGAGGAGAAAGCAATAACAACAGACATGTCCCTGAAAAAATGTCTTAGTTTGCCACCAAAAAACATTGGGATTTCAGAGCAGAACATCTATTTCTGTGTAATGACGCCGCCATGCAAAGGATATTAGATTGTACTGTAGCGGCGACAGCAGCGACCTGGAGCCACACCGCTGGCCCTGGTGGTCTCATTGCTCTGGGACCTTTTGTCTAGACTGCAGGGTAATTGCTTTTTTGCACCGGGGTTATTCGGGTTGCTTGATTGGATCGTCCAACCTAAAACAGGAGAAGCTACATTTATGGAAAGGTTGGGCTGTTTTAGTGCTTCACTCCTGAGCTGATTGTTTCAGCAGGTGCTGTGGACCCAGTAGCTGATGGACTCACTGGTACATATTCAGGGTTCTGTCACCCACTGTGAAGGAAACAAGCTGCTGTTCATTGAAATCCATGTACTGTTTATAAAACACATTATTCTTCTAAGATTAGATTTTCCATCAGCTTTATGAAAAAAAACCAAAAAAAACAAAAAAAAAAACTCATCACCAAGTGTGACGTGAAAAAGAACATAAGAGGAGGAATCTCAATAACTTAGAATAACATTGAGAAGTCGGTGTTCATCACATGAAATGTTTCAGAACATGAAGTCAGAGAAACGTTCATGAATTTATTAGAGTCACACATTACAGGCGTTTGTTTCTATTCACTTTCGATCATTGTGATCAAATGCCTTTTTTCACAAAGTCATAATTTTACACCATGTTATGTTTTGGCCTTCATGATAATCAGGAACATGGAGCCTCTATTAACAACGCAGACAATCCAGGAATGCCATTGATTTTCTTGGCCACTGCTGCTGGCTGTATCCCCAAGATAAGGAAGGTCATGTTAGCCTCTGCGGTTGTGCTAATTAATTCATGAAGGTAGTGTTGGAACTATTAAGTTGTCAGTTTTTTTTACAGATGGTAGTGAGCAGCCGCTGTTAAAGGATTATGTGTATTACTTATAGCACAATGAAGTATCTATGTTAACTACAGTTGCTATAAAATGCTATATATATCAAATATGACTCAAAATTTATTTTACTGTGCATTTTTAACAGTTTGAAATTGGGCCTCTGTCTCTTTAAAAACTCCTGGTCTTTCTAAAACCTTCAGGAAGTCATCATGGCCGGAATCTTCTATTAACCCTTTAGTGTTTTTACCAGTGTTGCTCTGAGAAGAAGCTCGTATAATGAGCTCAGCAGATGTGCAGTTCCATATCTGGAAACTGCAGCTCAGAGGAGGAGCTATGTCTGGAAGGCGGAGCTAGGACCAATCAGGCGCTTTGCACAGCTGAATGGTTGCCATGGACATTAAAGGATTTCTCAAGCATACATGAAAGAATCACATCAACACTCCAGGTATGGTTTTGATGAGGGAATAACATTATAACAAGAATTATGTAAAAAAAAATTAATAAATAAAAAATCAGTTTTACTGCGACAGACTGGCGACCTGTCCAGGATGGACCCCGCCTCTCGCCCGGAACGTTAGCTGGAGATAGGCACCAGCACCCCTCCCGACCCCACTGAGGGACAAGGGTGTTCAGAAAATGGATGGATGGATGGAAAATCAGTTTTACATTATACTGCCCCTTACATACATGATTGTCCAACAACAACTGAACCGTATTATGTTGCATTTTGTGAAATATAAGCACCCTGACCTGTTGTTTAATGTTACTCATAAACCCCTCATTTATCTTTAATCAGTGTAATAAACTCTATTTCACTGCTGCTTTTAAAACCAGCAGCTGCAGTTTGATGGATCAGACCAGTGGGATTTGAGTCTTTGTAGAATACTGAGCTCTGACAGACACATAACTTCATCCTGGCATATTTGTCTGACATTTTGTGCTAGTTTTATTTATTTATTATTTTTTTTACAATCCTGCCTACAGCCTTTTGATTTTTTCCCCTCAACCCTGGGGTCAGAATTATCAGATTGCCTTGCTGACATTTGCTGTGGTCAGAGTAGCTGATACCTGACCTTTCTAACAACTGCTCCCTCCTGGTTTCCAAACCCTCTGCAGCCTCTGTAGGAGCGGTGTAGAGTGCACTGTTAAACACACACCTAGTTGACAGCACTGAAAAGTTTAGCCTTCTAAAACGTGGATGGATGGAAAATTGATTATCTCATTTGAGCAGGAAAGCTGTGGGGGCTTCAGTGTCAGTGAATTATTGATTAGGAGTCGTTTTGATAGTGGGAATCTACAGCAACTCATGTTTGCTGGTAAATGGCACGAAAGATCTTTGAGCAACACTTTCTCACTCCAGCAAATAAAGGGTATGATGCACTTCAGCTCTGAAGTTTACAAGCAGTCATTTAAATGTGATACTTTTGATATATTCCAACTTCAATAAATTCTAGAATTAAAAAATGTGTGCATGAATCAGATTTGCTTTTTTATTTAGAAGCTAGAGGCCTTTCGTTACCAGATAGGAAATGGGCAGGAAAGACATCACGCAAAGGTCACGGGGTCAGGAATTGAACCCGGGACGGGTGTGTTGAGGACTACCCTGCAAAAAAGCAAAGTCTTACTAAATACGTTTTGTTTATTTTCTAGTGCAAATGTCTTAGTACACTTGAAATAAGACAAGACTAACTTACAAATAACTTTTCAGCAAGTTAGTGGTTGCTGACTTGTTAAACCAAAATTACTTGATAATATTTTCTGTCTGTGTCTACGTATGGGGCCTTTACACCACACAGCTCCCCCCCATAAATCTGAATTAATTTAGAAAATTGAACATACCTGCTGAAGCAGACAGTCACCCCTCTAATGTTTATGTCAATGTTCTACAATAAGTTTCACTTCTACCGTGGGGCAGACTGGCCATGTGTGAGTTCTGGAGAATCACAGAACAGCTTGTGGTCCAATAAGCAGTTTTCCCAATCCTGCTATGCTGCTGTTGACACTCCAGTCCTGTAGGTGTCTTTAAGTTGGATACCAGCTGCTGTATTCACAGTGGTTAAGGAACACACCAGCACTGGCTAATAGCTGAAATCCCCCCCCAAAAAGAAAGATTTATAGCTGACTATTTTAACAGTTAAAATACAAA
>NW_006800477.1:35471-55454 GCF_000485575.1 Poecilia formosa | reverse complement strand
AGCTTAGTAAACACCGTACTTCCTTGAAGGAGCTCAAAAGCAGAAGTCATGAGAGGTAGAGGGTACCTGTTCTTGACAGTAATTTCGTTAAGACCTCGATAATCGATGCAGGGCCTAAGAGATCCATCCTTCTTGCCCACAAAGAAGAATCCTGCCCCTGCTGGAGAAGAAGACTTTCTTATAAGACCTGCTTTGAGGGAATCGGAAAGGTATCTCTCCATTGCTTCTCTTTCAGGACCAGAAATGGAATACAATCTGCCCCTGGGTGGGGGGGTTCCAGGGCGGAGGTCAATGGCACAGTCGTACTCTCTATGGGGAGGCAGAGAGGTGGCCCTAGATTTGTTAAACACCTCACGCAAATCATGATAAACCTTAGGGACCTTAGACAAATCTGGATAGTTATGGTTAACCTCACTGGGGGACGTCATGATAGGGGCTTCCTTTAAACAAGAAGTGGAGCAAGATGAACCCCAAGACTGAACCTCACCCGTGCGCCAATTGATGACTGGACTGTGCTTGATTAGCCATGGGCGTCCCAGAATCACGGGGATCTCAGGAGACCTGGTCAGCAGAAAGGTGATCCTGTCGTGGTGATTTCCTGAAATCAGTACAGACACAGGCTTAGTGCAGTGGGTTATTTGATCAATCAGATGCCCATCAATAGCAAAAATCTCACGTGGTTTATCTAGAAGTTCCAACTCCAAGGCGAGCGCATGTGCTAGGCTAACATCAATAAAGTCAGCATCAGCCCCAGAATCAATGAAAACCGGAACCTCCCTCCCTTCAGGAGAGTCAGAAAATCTGATGGTGCACTGGTTGTGTGGAGGGTTCTGAGATCTGAGGATAGGGCTCAGCAAAGACCCCCCGAGCTTTACTGAGCCTGTCCTTTTGACGGACAGCTAAGAGCGCGATGGTTTCTTTCTCCACAGTAGAAACACAGGTGATTTCTGAACCTCCTCTCCCTCTCTTCAGCAGAGAGCCTGGTCCTACCCAACTGCATGGGCTCCTCAGTGCCAGCAGGGGGAGTAGTGGAGACCTGTGGCATGCTGCAGGGACTGGCCTGGACAGTTGAAACCCTTCTTTGATAATTAGCTGAAGACCTCTCCCTCTTACGTTCACGAAGGCGTTGATCTATCCGTGTGGCAAGCCTTTCCAAGGCCTCAAGGGTTCTCGGAGGGTCACGGGCTGCTATCTCATCCTTGATCTCATCTGACAGACCCTGGTAAAAAACGTCAAACAGGGCTTCATTATTCCAAAGGCAACTGGACTTCAAGGCATGGAAATTGATTATGTAGTCAGTAACAGGTCGAGAGCCCTGTTTGAGAGAAAACAGTCTCCTGGCAGCCTCCCTCTCAGGACGGACTGGATCAAAAACCCTCCTCATTTCTTCAGAAAAATCAAAGAATGAGTCACAGCTGTCGGCATCATTCTCCCATTCAGAAGTTCCCCACTGTTTTGCCTTACCGGATAGTAGAGAGATGGTGTAGGCCACCTTGGCCCGCTCAGAAGGGAAGGCAGAGGGCTGGAGTTCAAAAAGTAGAGAACACTGGGTTAAAAAAGGTCGACACTGTTCGGGATCCCCATCGAAACGCTCTGGGGGGGGATCTTAGGTTCATTGTTAGCGTTAGCTGAGGGAGTGACAGCTAGAGGACGTGGCGGTGTAATAGAGGGCCTAGCTTGAGCTTGGGAATCTTTAAGAGATGAAAGTCCCTGTAAAAGCTCCTGGACATTTCTTTCTAGGCCAGTAATGGCATTCTCCACCCTAGAACACCAAACCGGATTAGGCTGTGGGTTCATACTGGCGAGATCGTACTGTAACGTGTATGCGAAAATCAGCCAGAACCCAAAACGCAGCCAAGACCAGAGATCAGAACAAAAGGTTTATTACTAAATAAAGGGAAAAGGAGGGGGTTCCACAGGGGAGTGGTCACACTGGTGAGTGAGGAGGTGGAGGACCAGAGGGGTCGGGAAGCCGGCTTGGAGAGGGTAGGGTGAAAGGGCAGAGGGGGGCCGCGGGGACTCAGGGAGGAACTAGATGACAGGGACAAAATCCACAAACCAGAGGCCAGTCGTTTACACAGTCCAGGGTCATGCACAGGGGTTTCTCAGGCAAAGTAATCCAATAGACGGCAATCAGGAGGCAGGGTCAGGACCAGGCAGGGTTCAGCAACAGGAGGGCACAATCTTCAGAGCAGAGGGAAAAAGGCAAAAATCAGTGGTCAAAAAACAGGCAGGATCAGGAAACCAGAAGACTACTTGGAACATGGACTAGGCTTGAAAGCTGTGACAGTGGCAACAGACGATCTCGCACTGAGCTGGTGACGAGCAGCTGTTTAAATAGGCAGCAGCACAGAGCAGGTGAGGGTAATGATTAATCAGCACACAGAAGGTGGAGCTGCAGGGATGAAATCATGACACAGTCCTCCTTATTTTAGTTGTTAGAGGTACAGAAAAGAAAACGAATGGCAGGTTTGGATTGGCTGATTTGAAAACATCAGCCAATGGTGTGTCAGGTAGCATTGTGTCTAAATATTTTAGCTTCCCAAGCTGCTTTTTTTTTTTTTGAAGATTTTATATTTGTTCTATGACAAAAGAAAAATCCTAAACTGTGCGAATTTTCTGCAAATAATTTGTAGAAAAATCAGTGGATAAATAATTCCATGAATAATGACTGCAAACAGGTAGGAGGTCCATGTATTCCATGCAGTGTGGAATTAACAGATGAAAAAAAAAGATCATTTTTGCACCAACAGGATCACAGTAGAGTTTTTCTAAGTTTCGCTAAAAAAGCAGAAAATAATCTAAGCTAGGTAGAAAACATGCATAAAACATTAACTGAGTTTACAACAGTGCCACATAGATGGCTCCCAAACACAGCTGATTAGGCTATTGATTTTTACTCTTTTGCCTGGGCAGCGGAACTCGTCGGTCTGGCTCCCTGCCAAGCAGGAATAATTAGAGGTGACGCACTCTTCTGTGTGAGACTAAACAGTAAGAGAGTGGGTGTGGATGCTATTGTTTGAACTTTTCCTAGTTGCACTTACAAGATTAAAAGTTTTTTTGTCTCTTAAATGTAACTAGGCAAACACTATAGATGCTGTTTAAAAGCAACAATCCAGAATTTATGAAATGCAGTCCTTTAAAAAAAAAAAAATGCATTTCTAGCTTTTTTTGTGTGTTGTTGTTTACAGTCAGAATATACAGCTGGACTCAAAAGGAAGATTTCTTATTGTTTGCATTATAAAACTGAGTGATTAGCAGAGTTTAATTAAAGGTCTTCGATTTCCAAAACAAGGAGAATGGCATCGAGTGTATCTTTAATGAACGATTAGAAAAAGATTCCACAATAAAATCTTTTCAAATTTTATTGTGGGAGGGAATTGAGACGGATTGGACCGAATGGCCCAAACACTTATGAAAACCATAACATATGAATGCAATCTTACGCTGATTTTCAGAGGGAAAATGTATAAAATAATTTATCTTGTCTGCTTCTCTGGATCAATGAATCTAAATTTTGAAGCTCCTGTCCTACTAGGAACACCCACCATTTATGTCCAGTAGCACAATAAACTACTGGAAATCTCCCTGGAGGTCATTTCTGCTATCTTAAATATCCGCAGTACTTTCAAATAAATAATATTAATAATATAGGCTACTGCCCAAGATTTTTAATCTTGAATTTTTCTGTTGGAATCTCATGCTCCTTGTGGCTGACATGCCATGTAAATCTAGGAGGAGGGGCTTGGCTTCCTTCCACACGTTGCCATCCATCAAACACTGACTGGGTTCAAGCAGCATGATTTTTCATGTGTCGAAAGCTCCCAAGGTGATTTCCAACAACACAAAGTGTCTGTAATGGTTAGCCTCAACACAGGCATGGAGATTACCTCCGCCCACCCCATCCTGAGCAGAATGAGAAACCAGAGGGGTGATTATTCACTGGGCACTGCTCACACATAACCTTCCATGCCCACACACGCCGGATAACCTTGGCTAAAGGTTTTGTCAATCACGCAGGACTCTCTCTTGCTCCACTTGGATGAGCTTTGGTCGTCAGATGGCAGGACACCTATCCGGAGCAGCTGCGGTGCATCCTCCAGGGTAGAAATGCCCAGCAGCTCTACAGAAAAAAGGGAAACACAGATGTTGCTCTCTCCTCACTTCAGCTCGAACAGGATTTCAACTTTTGCCACGCCAGCTTTCACCTCCCACCTACTGGCATAACACTGAAAAAAAAAGAAGAATTTAATAAAAAAATAAAAAATGAAAAAAACCACCAAGTATTTTTGGTCTAGTTTCTAGTGAATAATGTCTTAGCAAACTTGAAATAAATAAGGCAAAGCTAACTCACAAATAACTTTTCAGCAAGATATTAGGAGTTAGTGTTAAGTAGAGATGCACCGATCTAATATTAATATCTGATTTTAAAAAATTCTAGTTCTGGTATTGGCGACAATGTGAAGCTGTTGGTGTATTTAAGTGTTACGTGCTGGTGCAGAGTTATTAAATACATTTATAATTCAGTACATTTATGTCTTTGTTTAAAACAGAAAAAACATTAAGTCAGTTCAGCTGTTTTTCTGTATCAGCCAATATTAAACCTCAGATAAATGTATTGTGCCAATAGTGAAAAAAGTGACCGGTGTATCCTTAGCTTTAAGTAAACAATTCATTAATATTGATGAAAACGTACTGGTTATACTGGCAGATTATTTTACTTAGAACAAGACATTTTTCCCATTTTAAAAGTTAAATAATCTGTCATTGGAAATAAGACTTTTTCATCAATATTAAGGAATTATGGCCTTTAAACCAGGTTGCTTTAAGGTAATACACAGGAACTTCCCTGTGAGGCCACCAGTAAAAAACAAGGCCTGAAGCCGGGAATCAGTCTGATGCTGTCTGAAGAATTATAAGCGTTTGTGTATCTGAGCGGCACATAATTGATCTGTTATGGCTCTGAATAAGCTTAGTGTCATCAGGTAGTTTTTACGCAGTGTCACATCCCTGCTTTGACTTAATTTAGTCTTTTATAATACCCCAAAGTCAATATTGGATTCCTCCCCTGGGCCTGCAGAGAGTAAGCTGTGGTTGTTGGGAATAAGTCTTGCAGCCCCACATTAAGAGGCAAAGAGATAAACTGATGCGTCCCACATTATGAGACAGACCCATGCATCAGAGCTTATTGGGGTTATCAACGTTCACAGATCTGCTCTGGGGTTATGGGGGATAAATTTGATTATGCTGAACCGCAGCTCGTTTCCTGTGAAGCCAAGGCTGCCACAGAATTACATTAGCATCAGCTATATGTGGAATTACAAGTTCCTCCTGGAGATTGGAAGAAACTGTTGAGTACAGCAGCTGGGATAAGAGACTGTATTCCTAAACATTACGGCATAGTGATGTTGATTCTCAGTGAATAAGGATAATTTTGTATAATTTGAAACAGAGGATGGTTGTTGCATATTTAAAAATCCAACAAATGAAGCCTTCAAAATGATATCACATTGTAGGTGGCTGGACACAAAATGTTTCCTTTATAAAATAAAAATACCTCAGATGTACTTAACGCCTTTCATGAGACAAAAAAGAAGAGTTACATTTTGTTTAATATAAAAGGCTTTCTTGTGATGTCATGAGTAGTTAATATTTTCCTTAAGTAAATAACATTTTGTGTCTCATTACAGATCAGTTGTTCCCAGAGTTTTGGTCCTGTCCAAACAGAATCAGTCCCAAATTGATTTTTTACCATCTTCAGAGAACCACAGTGTCCAAACCTGTGGTTGTGTATCAGGTTATTTTATAAAGTATGAAGCTAAAGTTTGAGCTTTCACTGGAGACCATAGTGGCTGAACTATCAATAATCTTCTAAGTGAAATGTGTACAGATTATGTAGCTTTTTAGAATTTCTCACCTTGTTTTTCCAACAAATGCTACATTGTGAGGATCCATTGCTGTCAAAACCCAGGCCACAAGAGAAGGAGTGCTGCTTTTAGATCAGGGGTTAGGACTGAGGCTACATTCACACAGCAGGAAAATGCGACTTAAATCAGATTTCTTTTTTTTTTTTTGTCACCCGTAAATTATTGGCTAATTTTGAGGCCCATATCCAACTGCCTAACTGCAGATTTCAACTAGAGAAGCCAATTAAACTAACAGTCATCTTTTTGGACAATGGGAGGAACCCAGAGAACCTGGAGAGAACCCACTAATGCACTTGGAGAACATGCTAACCCCATGAAGACAGAAGAACCCAGACAGGGATTCAAACCCAGGCAACAGTTTTATTAAAAAAACAATAATAATAATGTTTTAATCACACCTAAGCAGAATTTAGAGACCAATTAACTAAACAGTTGAGATTGCAGACTGTGGCAGGAAGCTGGAGCACCTGGAGAGAAACCTACAAACAGGAAACTACTTTTTGATATTTCTAAAAAAAATTCAATTACAAAAAGGTATTTTTAACAACTCTCTTTGACAAAAGAGAGTTGAGAAACTAATTTGGATACATATCAGATTGTTTTCACGGTGCAGTCTGAACAGTCATGTCACATTTTATCCATCTGCTAGGTGATTGAAGTGAGACATACGTGATAATTTTGCACCAGAAGAAACCAGACAGTAAATTTACGTGTAAAGGATGATTCAGATTTGTAATTATGAAAACATTCTGTCAGTGAAGCGCATCACATCACAATCCCACTACCTGGTTCTATGTATCCAATCAGACTTCTCTACAGGTGCCTCACTCAATGCTCCACAAAAGACCGTTGCTATTAGCTGTGTTTTCTTTTTATAAGCTTTCTTTCTTTGTTCTGAGATTACGGTGGCCCTGAGGTGCAAAACACTACAACATTAACGAAGCACAATTACAAATTACAAAATCACTTCCTGTGTTTAATGTGGATAATTTACCAAAATAAAGTGATTGATTGATTGATTGATTGATTGATTGATTGATTGATTGATTGATTGATTGATTGATTGATTGATTGATTTGAAATAAATACATCTGTTATCACTTCAGTAAACAGAGCGCTGCTGTGTGACTTCTGAGGTTAAGTTAGAGTAAAGGTCAGAGTTAGGCTGTAGACTTCAATGAAGAATGAATAGAAGTCAATGCAAAGTCCTTGTGTAGATAGAAGGACATACTAGTGTGTGGGTTTATACCAGAGAAACAAGTTCCCGTGTCTCAGATGTACTGAATGGAAGACACACATGCTTTGTGAGGCTTTAACATGGTGACCAAAACAAGGAACAATCAATGTATTTTCTTTTATGCTTAGCAGCTGTGCCACTGTAAACCCCTCTTATGTCTGACAAATGTATCCATCTTTCTCCTCCTTTGACACAATGGGACTGATTAAAGAGATGAAAGTGGTTTCATCTCTTTATCTTTATCTTCATCTTGTTTCATCTCATTTGTGAACGTTTTCAACGTTCACAGACCTGGTGAACACGATAGATCTGGTAACATGCTGTTTCTCTGCACTCCACTAAAAACGATTTCTGCTTTAAATCATGGTGGGGAAAGACAAACGTACACACAACGCACAGAGAAATGCAGTCTCTGGTAGAACCACAGGTAAGATCATTTATTTTGCCAAAGCTTAGCAAAATGATAACAAAAGTAAATAACACACTTGTGTAGCAACCATGCTGCATGACTTTAATTAGAAAAACACCATCATTCAGTTTCTGTCCACCCTCATGACACATGAACCACTAGATTTTTACCACAGTTTAGAAAATAACGGTACTCTCCTCCTGATACAGGAAACAGAACATCTATTTCTGTAAATATTGTTAAAACCTTTTGCATTTTACCATCATGAGTCTTGAGTGTGATTCTACATGTGGATCGGAAACCTGACAACAAATACAACCATGTAGTTGATGGCATAACTACCAGAGTGTTATGATTGTGTTACTTGCTCCAAGACCAGCTCAGCTGCAGGAAGAGCAACAAAACTCTGCAAAATCTGACTAACTGTGCTGTCAAACTCAATGTCCTGCACAGCCACAACACGGTCCTGAGGCGGTTTCAGAGAACTCTGGCTTGTGTTGGCAAAATTGAAAGCTGTTCATCAGTATTTTACAGAGAAATGCAATACAAAGCAAGGCCCACTTTTCAAGGTCCTCGGAAAAATTGAGTGAAATTGATGTTATCCTGCCCTTTCCTTCGCCTGCGCAGCCTTGAAAGTGCTGAGCACAAAAACACGACACTGCTCTTATTGTATATCTGGCAAGTTTTCAAATTCTAAACAAAACAAAACAAAACAAAACAAAAAAAACAGAAATGTGAAAACGGTTAGCACTCCAGTTTCTAAATGATTTGACAAATAGTGAACAGTTCAGAAGGAGAATGCTTAAAGCGGCGCTACTTTCTGAATATAACAGACAATGCAGATACCATGCCCGCTGCGTCCTGGAAAGAATAACGGCAGCTGCATTTAAACTTCCCGTTGCTATGCTGGAGATAAAGTATTTGGGTTTATGTAGTGCACTGGTCATTAATCTTTGCGTGTTGAGCAGACAGTGCCCTCCCCTTCTATTTCATATATCATGTGTCCACATGGGAGCCTATTTTCCCACATGAAGTGGTAGCCTTAAACACAACGCTGCTCCACTTCCCCGCCAGCAGTCAAGCTACTTGTCTTGGGTTTACACCAATTCCCACTTTGACTTTGTCTGTATCCTGAGAGAGGCGCTTTAAAGGCACCGCTGATAGATTGTTGATGCTTACAATTAAAACTTCTTGATAAGCAGTGATGATAGTAGTAGAAGTTTTCATGTTGCTGTGACATTGCTGGAGTCTCTGTTTCCATCCCATAAACATGGAATGAACATTGGGGTCATGCAGAAACAGAACCTACATACAAAATGACCTAAAGAGAAAAGACCTGAGAAAACCAATCCAAAGCATGCATACTACCATTGATTTATCACAGCCTGGTGAAGATGGAAGTGAAAATAATAAAAATTCAGTTCTGCTTTAATGGAAGTTGTAAATTGTCTTTAAAGGCGTATTACTGAATTTGAGGTGAGGAAATGATCAATCAGTAGTCTCACTGCTGTGGTGAGCACAGAAACTGGACTGAAAGCGTCATAGTTGGTCATTGCTTAGAAGGTCTTTCACTTTTGAAGCAGCTGTTTCAATCAATTTGCTGATTGTGTGGGAACATGGCAGTCCGTTACTTGCATGCTTTCTTTTTACTTTGGATCTATTTAAGTTTGTTGTGTTGCATGTAGCTTTTGTTGAGTAATTCCTGTTTTTATGTATGCTGAAGTTTAGGCCATTTCCCATTATCCAACCCGAAACTTCGCTCCATCGGGGTCAAAAATGACCCAAAATAATTTGGGTTAGTTAGCCAGTCATGAGAGGAAAACATGGAGCAACCTTTCACTCACACCAATGGCATGGGAGTGTTCAATCAGCAAGGGTTAGTCATTCACCCATTCACACGCACACTCACATGCTGATGGTGGCAAGCTACTGGATAGTAGCCACAGCTGCCCTGGGGCAATCTGACAGAAGCGAAGATGCCATGCACCGGCTCCACCGGCAGGGAAGGCAGGTTTAGTGTCTTGCCCAAGGACACGACGACAGAGGCAGGCCAATTGTGGGGTGAACTAGTCACCACCTTTGTCTCATCATGGTGATGTGCAGATTAACCCTCTATTTCTTATTCTCTGTTAAGAAGTTGGCAAGTTCATTGCAGGTCATGTTAGAGTGGAGTTCAGGAGGGTTTGTCCATCTGTTAAATGTGGCAGACAAGGCATGAGCTTTGCTGTTTTAAGGATTTCAGTGAAGAATGTTTCCATTCTCAGCATCATTGATATATGTCAACATTTGTTTAATGATTTGACACATTTGACATGAAGACATAAAAACAGAAGGAATCTGTAAGGGTGTTGTTATTTTTTTATTATAGTTACAACAATAAATGAGACATTAAAATGGAACCTCATCTGGTATCTGGCTCTACCTTTTATGAAATGCATTTCAGACTTTCATATTTATATTTGGTTTTCTAGGATGTACACATCATACCACGTTTCAAACCTATGGTTTATTCTGAGGAAAACAAATGAAACATTAAATATATTTTCTTTTGGTTGTTTTTGTTAAATAGACTCCTGGGGAGTCCACCAGATATGTTGGCTTAAGCATAAACAGGGAACATGCAGAATGGAATAAACAAATAGATGTTGGAATTTACATTACATGCAACTCTCAATTTCAGCTGGCATATACAAAAACACCTCTCTGTGGTAAAGATCTAATTTCTTCAAAGGTCACATGTTACGTTGCAGCTTATGCCTCCAGAGTCCAGAACGAAAAATAATATCTGGAAAGTGTGCATTGAAATCACTATGTAAATATATTCAGTGTTTCTCAGAGCTGAGCCACTGTTAGCAAAGATGGCAGGAGGATGTGTTACTGTGAGCTAACTGTGAACTCACCATGTGGTGGGGGGGCGGTGGGGTCTGTGTTTTTAAAAAGAGGGAAAGAGCCTAAAGCAAAGGTAGCATGATGCTCTGAGTGAATAATATCAGGTAAAGAAGCTGCTATCGTATCAACAGCGTGATAAGATGACAGATGTAGAACATCCACGGGGCCCGCTAACAGCTGCACAAATCACAACCTGACTGTCACTTCTCTGTGACATTATGTGACCTAAAAAATACTGTAAGAAATATTGAAGAGTGAAAATGGTTTTCTGTGGCTTCCACAGATTTCAGCTTATTCAGTTTCTCCTCTGCGGTAAACAAGGCACTTAAAGCTTACAGTATGTAACTTTTATGGAAGTATATATATATATATATATATATATATATATATATATATATATATATATATATATATATGTGTGTGTGTGTGTGTGTGTGTGTGTGTGTGTGTGTTTTTCTTTGCATTTGTTAAAACTGTCAGTATATTGTGACAGTATAAACAAAAAATCTGTGAAAAAAATTAAGTCTCTCTGCCTTCTCCCAGTACTAACTTCAGGAATACGCCACCCAGTCAGAAGCAACCAATCAGAGTCATGAGGTGAGTCTTGGTGCTGCCAATCAAGCTTTTGTTATGTGCTGCTCACACCCTTTCCTGATAGCAGAAAGGTCATGTAAGTTAGCATAGCCATCGATGGTGTATAAACAGTTTTCCTGCAATTTGTTTCTCTACCATTAGCACACTTAGCAGAAAGTACATGAGGATATTTGACAGCGATAAGATCCTCCTCCTGGCTCTGATTGGTTGGTCTTTGGTGGGAGCGGTAAATTTCGTCAGATGGCGACAGCAGGGAGGAGTTTGATCTCTTCAGAGATTATCTGCCTTATGTTAAACTGTCACAACATGGTGACAGTTTTAATAAATACGAAAAATGTATTCTGTTAAAGTTAATTTCATGTAATTAAAGAAAAAAAACTATGAAGGTTGGTTTAAATAGATTTTCCTCCTTAATATATAATCCTAAATAAAAACTGCTTTTACATTTAATACAGCTCTATTCATCCGATAAGATTTATTTATCATCTGAAACATGTAAGAGGGAGAAAAACTAAACTAGTAATAAATGTAAATACTTTATGTTTCCCGCCATCCAACACCACATCCATCTGTAGGACAGCAACTATGACCTTTTATTTGAGATTACTGCTGGGAGTTCATCTGTTATCAGACTTATACCTCATATCATCACCATCCATTGTCTATTTTCCAACATGCGTCATCTGTTTTTCCCAATAACGTTATGCAAAATCAAACTCATGGTTAATGTTCATTTTTGGCCATTATTGTGCCTGTAGATATCACAACATCGATGTTTGTTTGTATGCCAATAACCAGATGACGCAGCATCTGGTTTCAAGTTTAGTTCAGCATTTTCCTTGATAACAGAGATTTGATTACAGCAGCTCTGCAGATGAGGATGGGCGTGAGGCTGCTGCTGATGGGGAAGGAGATAATCCAGCATTCATAAGTGACAGAACTGAATGGTATGTTCTGAGAATGGCACAGCTCAGTAAATATTGTACAAATTGGAATCCAAGGAAAAACCCTTTTTTCGGGGTCCAATTTTGAGAAAACAAACAAAAAAACAGAAACCCTGTTGCTGTAGCAACAGCCAGTAAAATAGATGTGATGCTCCAGAATGCTGAGGCGTTCCAAATTAGAGTTTAGTTTGCAAGGAAACAAGATGGTTTTTATGATGCCACATAAAATGAGTGATTTGTGTTTCCACACTTTACAGTGAAATTAACTCTCTTTGAATATTTTTTCTTCACATTTTCATTTGTTATGTGCATAAACGTCATTTTCTTTTTTTTTTTTACAGGGACTTTATGTGACGGATCAACACAGAGTAGTTCATAATTGTGCAACCAGAGGAAAATGATCCTGGTATTCAAATAAGTCTTTTTTAAATATGAAGAGCATTTGTACTGAAATGCTCTTCATATGACAGACTGCATAGAGCACATCTTAACAATGTTCAATTCGTTCAAATGATCCCATTGCTTTTACATGTTGAAACCAGTTTTTACATAAACTGAATAAAAAGAAGCAAACACATTTTTTATCATTGCTTGAAGTTAAATCAGATCAGAACTTTTCTTGTTTTAGCTTATTTAGAATTACCTAAATTATTTTGAATATCGACCAAAAATCCAATATCATGCATCCCTATTTTCTGTTTGTTATTTTAATATATTGAACTACTTTGTAGACACCTATGGACATTATATAAATTTTGTCCTAGGCTTTAACAAAATATTTCAAACAAAAAACTACAAAAACACAAAAAGGTCAGAAGTCTGATAATATAACAAACATCAATAAAAAGTATCGGTATCAGTATCGGCAATACGGCCCTGCATTTATTTGGTATGAGATCCAAAACAAAATTTGCAGTGTCACAAATTTTTTAAGGGGTTAACCAAATCCAGTGTTATAACACTGTGTGGCCCGTCTCCATGAACAGGGAACTACCAGGTCTGGACTGTTTGTGTTGATCTCAGCACACTTGCCTGGCCTTAACAAAGTGCTGTGTGTTGTGACCCAATTTCCATCAGTATTAAACCAAAACTCAACCTCATTTATCTTAACGCCACAGAGCTCTGTATGCATGCGTGTGTGTGTGTGCGTGTGTGTTTCATGTTACATAGGAATAGCTAAACTCTCTTGCATTACTTCCTTCAAGGAACAGGCCGCTTTTGAATTCGAAAAGCGGCCTGTTCATAGGATTTATTGCAAAAAAGTGTGAAATTGAAATGACACTAAACACAGAAAAATACTCCTATGAAAAATACAAATCCTACTATGGTCAAATAAATATTATAGCTTATATGGTTCATTTAAACTTAGATAAAGTTAGATAAGGATGAAATCTGTTCAAGTTCAGACATGTTGCTGACCAAGATAAATGTGAATTTGACTCTTGCCAAACTTTGCAGAATGACTAAGGCTGAAATGTCAATCTTAACTAAATTGTAAACAATTTAGTTAAGATTGAGAAAGATACAGATATTTGTGTTAAGTACAAACTTGTGAAAATACCCAGATTGAGGCATATGAAGAGAAAAATTAAAAGAAAGCATTCTAAAAATCTGAGCTCATTTGAATGAGTGTGTGATGTTTTAGGATTTTTTTAAAGTTTGGAGGTCAGATGAAGCAATTTTCCATTTTTGTAAATAAGCCCCACAAACCTCAGCCAACCATGACCATATTAAATATGTAAGATAAGACTTATTGCGTGAAAGTATATGCAAAGTTTGGCAAAAATAAAATTGCCAGTTTTTGTCTATAAACAATAAAATATCCTAAAGGTGTCGCTTCTGGTTGGCGGCCATCTTGAACTCATCCAGATGACAGCAGGCAGCGTTCTCACAGACATTCAACCAATTTCCTCCACCAGTTCCTTCTTGTTCAGTCTGGAAACAGTTTTTAAACTGCCTTCATAGTTTGGAAGGAGTTTGTCAAAGTTTTCATCCCTATCAGGCTGTTTGTAGCGTACAAAGGCAAACTTAGCAAAACGTAAATGCAAGTCAGGTTTATTGAGGAAAAGTTGAAATAAAAGCAAAAAGGATGAAGATTGGAAAAGAAAAACAAATAAAATGCTAAGAAAACTGAAAGACACTGAAGAGAGATAAAGATGCAGATCAGTGGATCACATCGTCTCCAGATGTTACTGATTATGATGCATTTCATCCTCAACACAGCAGATCTGGTCACTTCAGGGTCCATTATGTGGAAATGGATCTGGAAAATATTAACAGTATAATTTCAGCAGAATGCATTTCAGATATCAGAAAATAAAATATCACCAGTTCTAAACCTGCAACAAGGCCTCTGGAGAGTCAGGACTGGGTTTCTCACTTTGGTGCAAAAATTTAAAGTATTCTTTCTAAATAAATGCAGAAAGACCCAGGCTGGGATTCAAACGCAGGTGCTTGTTGCTGCAAGCATTAGTGCTACTGACTGTGTTACTGAGCTGGACTGGAACATTAAAGCTGATGAGGGAAAAGTTTAACCAGACTAGAGTTTGGCCAAAACCTGATCCACAGGATCGCTATAGCAACCAAACTCCAAGATTTGAACGTTTATTCTGTTATGCTAACTTTTTTTATTTATAAAGAAAAAAAGAAAGAAAAAATTAGAGGAATCAAAAAAAAAACAATAAACAAATTAATTAACAAAATAAATACATATAAAAAACAAAATATGAATGAAAATGAAAAACAAAAAATGGAACCTTTCAAATATGTATAAATTTTTTGCCAATTGAATAGCTGGGTTTGTTAATCAGACATGGTAAATAAAGCTGTTACTGATGGTGTTTTGTTAAGATAATGGAAGGAAATTTAAATCACCTGAAAAAGAAAATGTGACATTAATTATTTTCAATGTTGTTCTTGAATTTTAGAAAGATTTTAGTGATGTTAGACCATAAACTCACATTGGCAAACATATTTCACCTCCAGGTACTTGTAGGTCCCAACACAGGGATCTCCGAACAAAGAGCTACTGGCCAAGACAGAGCACATCGATTCCCTGTCGCATCTGTGGATTCAGTTCAAAGTCAGTTTCCTAGAAATTGTGATTTGGCGTTTCTTGTATTTATTAATCCAAGACTGAAGGAAAGCTTCAGTCTTTCCTGTGTGAAAGACTGAAGCTCTGTACCTCTGAAACACTAAATCTGCATTCGTAGCACAATCAGTATTCTTTGTCTGGTTGTCAGGTATCCCATCGGAGCATGTCGTCTGGTCGCTGCGTCCATATGTAGCACTGATCACAGACATAGGCCAACGTCCTGCTGGTAGAGGGATGAGGAAATGTTGGATACCTGAATGTATTCATGGTGTAATGCTCCAGAACCGACCAGTAAAACCAGTGACCTTACCACACAATATTTGAACCGCTGATTCCTCACATGCCACAATGGATTCTTCCTGATTGATCCATTCAAGAGCTGTCATATGAGATTCAGATCATATTCATATGAAGACACTTAACAGTTCAACCATTCCTGATCTATAACAAAATTTATGTATTATAACTTTATATTCAATAAGCTTGTCTTCATACTAAAACCTGCAACACTACCGTTTCTTTGAAAACCACGTCCTGCCTGTTAAAAAAAAACAAAAAAACAAAAAAAACAAAATGAATCACAAATGGAAACGACAGAGGATTTTTACTTCAAGCTTCTTGTAGCTGTATGCATCAAATTAACATCTGGTTAACAACTGAATGACAAGAAAACTATAATTAGTGTGCTCTAGGCATTCACACTACTGAGTTCCACTTTTCTGGTTGCTCCGTACATTTTGCCACACTTCTCCTGGATACTTTGTGCTATTTTCACCATTCAACTTTTATACTATTCAGCTTGCTCTCCTAATGCTGGCTATATCTCTTGGTATTCATAACCTTTCTACTTTTTATAATATTCAGCTTTTTATGAATTTTTCACCCCATGGAGGAAACGGTGGATGTTTTAGATCCTGCCTATTAATGGCAATCAATCATCCAGTTTCAGTTTCATGGAAGACACAAGGCAGCGGCCATTTTGAAGTTGGGCAGTTGAACTTCAAACAGCTTTTGTGCTGTTTAACACCTGGGAATAATTTGGGCTTCTGACATTGCTTTCTTTGTGCTGCATGCAGCATATTTTTTGTAGTCACCGTGCTAAACAATGCCTCCAAACAAATGCTGATATCTTAGGAACCATAAGATATATGATATGATATGATATGATATGATATGATATGATATGATATGATAGATATGATATAATATATATGATATCACATATGATTTCATATGTGATATCACATATATCATATGTGATATATGATATATGTGATATCATATATCACCTAAAATGTACTTTTCACATTTTAGCTTTAACATGTTTTGTTGTTGTTGTTTTTTTACATTGCATGGAATATATTACTGCAACCTGACATGCTAGTGGTATCCTAGATGCTATCTTTAGTATTTAGCTAGTTTTAGCTTTTTAGCTAATTTTGGCTTTTAAACGGGTTTTTCACACTGCGTGGACTATTTCTTACCTTTCTGCAAGTCTTCAGCAGTTGGCTTCAAAGGCTTTTGCCATTTTCACCCAAAGCATTCAGCACTGAGCATTCAGCATTCACACTTGCATTTTCATAGGAAATGCACACTTTCTAGTTGCTAAATAAAATCAGTAAAATAAAGTTTTTAACAACAGATATTCAAACCACAAGATGAAGAGGAGGTTTTCACTCACATTGATTTCAAGGACGAATCCACAAAGGAACAAAGTATAAAGGACAAATTTCATCTGTATGAAAATAGGAAACATTCAGTTACTGTGAGATATGACTGAGAAAAACTCAATGATTTTCTGAAATATTTTCAACAATCTGCTGAACTAAAAATAGAAAATTTTAATTAATAAATATGAACATTAAAAGCTTTTAGTAAGATCTAAACTTACTTTCCCATTTTTTAAGTTTAAATCTTACTATATCAAAAAATGCCACTACAGGTTGACATTTTCCAGTTTTAGGTCAAATCTTACCTTGTTGTGACGAAGAATCAAAGCGGCAGCAGCAGCAGGACTCAGTGGAAGCAGTGTGCCTTCAACCAGGGAATGGAGGGTTTATAAACCTCCACTGATGATCTGACAGAGGAACAAAATGTCTTTACTCCTTCAACAATTCAGCCTGTGGAGTTTTTCTGACCAGAAGTTCAGGTTTGATGGGTGTGTCACACCTGAAGCCATTTCTCCTCATTCCTGGTGATAAATCACTGACCATCTCTTCATAGCCCCCAGCCCAGTTAGCAGGTCACACCAGACTGAAAATGTTGGGATGGAAAAACCCATTTGGGTTTTAGATACTGGCTGCAGCAGCCAGGTTGGATTTTCTGTTCACAAAGAGTCTTGGCCTTGATGTGGGCTGTGATTCTGTCAGCCGTCTCCATCTGCTCTCTGGTTTTATACAGGAATCATAAACCATTAATGTATTTATCTGCTCTATGAAATCCCAGTTATTTTACTCTTGGATGAGTTCAATATTTGAAACCTTACTAATATCCAGAGGTGGGACAAAGTCACTGTTTTCCAAGTCTCAAGTGTCTCAAGTCTTTGTCCTCAAGTTTGAGTCAAGACTCAAGTCAAGAACTTTTAATTTCAAGCCACTTCGAGTCTTTTTTGTTCTTTTTTTAATAATTTGCAATTATACATAAAATGTAAATAGATCATTTGTTCTTTTGAAAATCTGTATTTATCTCAAATGATAGAACATGTGCAGCTGAACACAAAGTATAAAAACATTTTTAAATTGGACCTCTTTATTGCGCAGTTCTATTAAACTTGACATTCAATGAAAAAGACAAACCATCCTGTGATGGAACTGGTGGAGCTCTCCACCAGTTTTTTAGATTCTAGATTTCTACAGATTCTGGAAAAGCACAGAGAGAACCGTTATCTGTAAAAGTGATGTGGATGTTTCTGCACCAGAGTCTGTGCTGCTTTGTCTGGGACTGGAGGTTCATGTTTATGATTATTTATGTTGAATGAGATCCCCATAAGCATCAGCAACATGCTATAAACTACAAAAGGATTAAGATTTAGTTATAAATATCTGGTGTGGATGGTGTGATATTAATGATAAGAGCTCCTTCTCAAAGACAAAATGTTTAAAGCAAACTTTTTAGAAAAATAAAGCATCAGTTTTGTTTAGTATAAAATCCAACTTGTTTTTCCAAACTAACACCTTAAGCCTGACATTAACATTCTGACTTCTAGGAAACAGCAAAAGGTTAAATAAGCTCTAATAATCAGAAATGTGAAGAAGTAGCTTCAGGATTGACCTCCTTCTGACCCTGACCCTTCCCCTTACTCATCCTGGTCACAAGTAAAGTGGACGTGGTCGTTCTGCACGTTATTTTAAGGATTCCTTGGAGTTTTTCTTCCACTACTTGAGCTCCTCAATGAAGGAAAGGCTCTTGAACAATGCAAAGCCATTTACACATTGCTCCATAAACACAAGAAGCATAATTCTGAATTATTTCCTTTAGCAAAGCTAACAAGTGAGTCTTTTCTTGACTTTTCAGAAATAAGATTGAAATACCCAGATTAGTTTGTCCTCTGGAGTTTTTCTTATCTTAATCATGCAACAGCCCAGGAGCGAACTGTGGAGAGAAAGAGGCCTGGAAGTTCCTGACAGACCGGCCTGTGCATGCGTGCGAGTGTGCGTGTGTGTGTGTGTGTGTGTGTGTGTGCATGGAAACCCAATAAATTCTCTCTCATAAATGTGTTTTGTTTCTGAAAAAACAACAGAGCGTCTATTTTTGGAGCGATGATCAGGCAGTGTATCTTGCCGCCACGCGTATTTACATATTATTCACATCAGCTGGATTTATCGCCGCGGTTTTGTCGCCCCAAACATAAACCAAAGCAAACTTGGACAGAGTAATATATGGGCTGGAACGCCCACGGTTATAAATTAGGTTCTCGGCGCTGCGAGCGGGGCGGCCTAAAGCTGTGAGCGAGAGTGTAAGCATGAAGACATCATATCCCCTGAAAATGCAGCATGAATGTTAGCAGACCCCGAAAAGCCATCTTGACACTAATCCATAGCGTATTGCATTCAGCGCCTCCCGTCAGCAGCGCTGTCCTCATTACCAGTCAACCAGACAGTTCTTTCCATCTTTGGCCTCTTTTCTTTGTGTTTCCAGCCATTTCACAGAGCTGAAAAAAATAATAATAATACGTGGTCATTTCAACTCTACTGATAAAACAACTTTAATTAAGATGTTTGTGTGCTGTTTTGTTTAGGCAGAGCCGGTTAATTAAAATCCAGGTTATATTGGATTGCTAATTAAATCTCATTTCTTCCGAGGCCGATAGATTTGATGACCAATAACGGCGTCAATATCTGTATTTGTTGTTTTATTTGTCATCGTTCTTTACTTTGCTGTAATGACATTTTGGCGCTTCAGGCGATAATCCAAAAACAAACAAGAGGTAAGACCTGAACACACACACAGCATATGCTTTCAAACATTACATGTTCAACAACCATCCGATGTTTCCTCCTGCGAAGACAATTTGTAGTTGGTAAAGGCACTCACAGTCGAGCAATTAATGATTTTCTCCATGAATAATGCAGGTATAACATACTGCATGAGCTGGAATCCAGAGCGAGACACATTTCATCCGGTGTAATAATGACACAACTCACAGAGCGAGAGGAGGTGATCTTATGATATATGAAGTGAGAAGTGTTTTATAATTCACCAGTAGGAAGTGTAGTGACCTCAAGTTTAGTGCTCCATAAAATTCTTCATTCCCTCGATGTGTCTCTGAATCAATGTCTGCAGGTTCTACTGAAATACTGAGCTTAAGCCTCAAATTCTTGTTTTTTTTTTATTTTGTTTTTCTTTCTGAGATTTTGTGAAGTTACAAAATAGACATGTAAACTTTCTAT
>NW_006800477.1:0-35377 GCF_000485575.1 Poecilia formosa | reverse complement strand
ATATATATGGTTTTGCATGTGAACCTCACCCCTAAACGTAATCTTCTTTTGACAAGAACGTAAATACCAAAAAAACATCTTTGTTTTACTCATCAAACATGTCCTTCATACATGTGGGTGAAGTTAGGACACCGTATTGTTTTAACGTTGAATCTTACCCAGCCTGACTGATCGCTCTGTTGCCTTGCAGTATGTGTGTTCTGGTTCGGCCTGCGGTTTATCTGCAGAGAGTTTCCATGCTCTCTCCGAGCAGGGTGAGTTCTCCCTGTGGACTCCATGACTGGTGGAGTAACTGGTTTCTCTAATGTTATCCCTGGGTATGAGTGATGGACTGGTGGATCACTCCGCTCACTAAGTGACTGTGGAGACAGAAATAGTAAATGCTTGGTCTTTGAAAAATGGAACAAAACCTAGATAAGCCAGAGTAAAGCTCACTTTTGTCTGTGCACCTGTTGACAGGGTGGGGTTGATGCTAAGTAATGTCAATGAGAAGCCTTTGTTAAAGGGGCAGTATCATGTATTTTCCAGGCACTCATTGCCATTTTATTCCAATCAA
The DNA here is from genome assembly GCF_000485575.1 of Poecilia formosa. Lineage (NCBI taxonomy): Eukaryota > Metazoa > Chordata > Actinopteri > Cyprinodontiformes > Poeciliidae > Poecilia > Poecilia formosa. The sequence goes on along the minus strand of NW_006800477.1, from coordinate 34,821 downwards.
GTAACTATGTTAAATTCAGTTGTTATAAAAATATTGCATATGTCAAACATGACTTAAAAGATATCTGACTTTGTAATTGGGCCTCTGTCTCTTTAAGAAGCTCCTGCTCTTTCCAGCCTTCAACCTTCAGCACATCATCACCACAATGCTTCTCCTTTCAGCCGTTTGCAGCCGTTCATAGGAGCATTACACTGAGAAGTAGTTTACATAATGAGATCAGCAGACATGCATTTCCACCAGGTGTTAGACAATTGCTGCTGCCACTAGTCTGGAGGAGCTGAGTGAGAGAGTTATCTGTGCGGCTCCATGGAGGAGCTACATGGGAAAAGTAGCGTTTGATTTCACCACTCATTTTGCACAGCTGGATGGTTGCCATGGGAGATTAAATTATTCCTCAAATATAAATGAGAGAATCAAAAGCAATACTCCACATATGTTTTGATAACATTATGACATGATGTAAAGCTCAAAAAAATGTTCAAACTTTCATAATACTGCCTCTTTAGAACCAACTGATCAGGTCTGGGTTTCGGTTCAAACCTGATCAGCTACCCGGTCCTGAAGCTTTCAGGACAGTTTTCTCACTTCCTGGACTGCCAATATTCAAATGCCCTTTCTTCGTTGATTTTTTTTATTTTTTATTTTTTATTTGTTTATTTGACATAATGAGAAAGCTTAAAATCCACACATTCTGAATCTGCAAACAACAAGGAAACTTGTTCTTGTTTTTTTCTTGCTCAGTCACATATTATGTTCTTCTGTCACCATTGTGATTTTAACTTTTGGACAAGCAAATCTGCTATAAGCCACCATTTATTTAAACCACAGAAACAGTTTGTTAGAGATTTTTTGAGTTATCATTTTTATTATTACTTTAGTTCATTATTCAGTCTAATGTTAATCAATATTCAGTCTAATGTTAATCAGTAGTGATGTGATGTGCTAAAACTTTTTGATTGCTGTGTTGAATATCTGTGTTCCCGTGAACTGATTGTTCCCTTCACCCTTGGAAGAAATGGCTCTCAAAGGAAAAAGCTTGATGACCTGTGTGTTAGATAGAGCTTGCCATCTGTTTTTATTGTTTATCTTTCCTGACTTTTGTTTTCCCAAATAAAAGGCTCTGGCAGAAAGAGGGCAGAACGCTCTGTGAACGACTCGGAGGAGCAGTTTACTTAGTCTTCTCCTTTTGCAAAAGTTTGGCCATAAAATTCATATACGTTGTCTGTGGTTGTTTTATGTAGGTTCAAGAAAAATACCTATCACAGTTTTCATCCGTTTCTGATTCATGGTTGAAGATTTTCTTCTCAACCACGTATCGGCCATATTGTGTCTTTCTTTGTCTCAAAAGGAACCTGCAACAAATAACTTTTTTTTTTCTAGTGCACTACATGATCACATATATTCCATGTAATATTTGTAGAATGTGATGTTTTTCTACCTTTTCTCACAATGACTGATCCAGCTGAAAGGATGAGAAATTCTGACATATATTTTTACAAACCTTCCACACACGTCTTATTGAATCTTAAGAACCATCCCAAATGTGATTTCTACTCTTACAGTGACAAACTTTATATTGTGAGGACACAGAGTTTACTGTGAGGAAGTATGTTTCTCTGTCACTTATGCACCCGTGGGCGCCAGATTATGTAATAAAAGGTGAGAGCAAAGCAGAAAAGAAATAGAACTACTTGCACTTGCAGACCACTGATTAAATAAAACATAAAATAATTGTGTATTTGACCAGAATGTCCTCCCCAGGTGTAAAAATCATCTATCACACAACTTGTGAAAAAGATGAGACTTTTAAGCGAACAGATTCTTCAGCAGTTTGGACAAAACTAATGAGTCTTGTTATTACTATTTCTGAACTTAAATTGATCAAATATTTATGTGTATTTTTAAGTTATGAGCTCACAAACTACAAACATTTATAGTCACAAAATAGAGGAGCAAAATCATGATATTTCTCCTCCAGTTTTTAAAATGAGGGAACATTTGCTCCATTGTTCTGGTGGCTATATTCTTCTGCTCCCAGTGATTGGATGGAAGTTCCCACACATAGTGAGGACATTCTGCTTTGTGAACAAATGGATGGGAAAGAATCTGATCATGAACCAAGCTGCTGTGTGAAGGAACAAGGATTGATTTTCAGAGGAGCTTTCCAGCCAGTGCTCTGACTCTGGTCGTCATCAGAGGTGCAAAAAGTGGGTATGCAGCGTATGCAACGCATAGGGGCGCAGCACCAGAGGGGGCGATTCATGTTTTCGCATCCACCTGAATAATGTGTAGTTGCGCCACTGGTCGTCATTTGTTTGCTCCTGTCTCCAACAGGAGATCTGCAAAAAAAAATCTTACCACAACTTTTGCAGCTGACATCTGATCCATAAGAACAGAAGTAGAGCAGGTAGATATGTGATTCTGAAGTTCTGAAGAGTAAAGTTTTACTAGGGGTCACAGATTGTTGTTGCAGAAAACTCCAAAAAGATTTCAGAATCTGATCTTTACATGTCCTGTAAATGTCCTGCAGATGTACAGCACAGTGCTTTGAGTCTGAGTGCTGCAGTCATTCACACGTTCACACACTGATGGTGGTGAGCTACACTGTAGCCACAGCTGCCCTGGGGCAGAGTGACAGACTGACTCCACCTTTTAGGAACTTTTCCTGAAACCAGGTTCATTTCTTATTAACAATATGCCTCAAATATTAATAATATTTACCTGCTACGCCTGCATCTAGTTTCGTATGCATAAAACGTTCATAAAGCCACTTTCTCAATAGTTTTAAATACGGTTGTACAACAATCCTCATTACACTATTAATCACAATCACAAGGCAAGACTTGGATGCAACATTTGGTCAGATATTACATTTTATTCTCAAAGCTGCTGACACAAAAACAGAGGATGCCCTTCTGAAAACTGAGCAGAAGATTTAGAAATAAATGTGTACGTTAGAGAGATCGTGTCTGCTCTGAACCAGAGCCTTTTGTATGATTCTTCCTTAATGAACAACTTTTGTTCTTTGGCTTTAACTTGGCCGTCTCCAGTCACGACAAATATGCCCTTAAAATGTCACCAAGCCAGGAGAAAAGCATTTTCATTTAAAAAGTATGGATTTTCAGCTGACATTTAAATGGCATTAGCACCCAAGATGGGCTCAGAACAATTAGCAAAAGTAGGTTTAAGACAACTGTTGCAGTTTAAGGTGTTTATTTATTTATTCTTTTGACTTTTATAAAGACTAAGTTGAATGAAGTCACAGTTACATCCATCCAGCCATCCATAGGCTCCAGGGGTCACCAGGAGGTTCCTGCTCTTATGCAAATCAATGTTTGACTTCAATTTTTAGGACTTTTTACATCACATCGTGTCTCTTTTAATTAATATCACTCTACAGTAAACATTAGAGACTGCATTTCTTTGTAAGCTGGCGAACTAACCCCTGCTGTCCTGTAAACATGTAACCAGCTGTATCTTCTACAGTGGCTCACAATAAAGAAATTAAGTGAAGGTTAGAAACATATTTTGCACATTAATGTCACTTTTTGTCAGAGCTTCTGTGTGACTAGTTTTGGTTTTTACAGGCGTTTTCCTGATAGCTACTGTATATTTCTACCAATATTCTTGAGGAACCAAAAATATCCCCCTGCTGCACCTGCATCAGATTTCTTCCGTAATAATACATTCACAAAACAATCAAGTCGATCAAGTTTATTTTTACAGTACTTTTCAGTTCATATAGTTGCCGATTTTGAAACCAATAACAAACATTACATTTTATATTTATACACCAAATGTGGTGTCCTACGACACTTTTCACAATTGTCTTTGTAATATTAATGTGTGCACCATCATAGTGGCAAAATATTTGATCAGATATTATATTTCAAATGTTGCATAAAATGCAAATTCTGCATGCCAGTATATATATTTTAATGGCCGAGACTGATCTTCATAAAGAACGCTAAGATAACGAGCTCATTAGCTTAAATAAAACCGCGTTTTCAATTCTGCCTGCTAAAGTCGGCCAAGTTCTGTAGACGACATTCTTCTTAAGGAAGTGGGTGGAGTCTCTTCTGACAGCAGTAACACTCAAACGTCTGAGCTGTTGCGATCTCTTCTCACCAGACGACTCAAACACGGAGCGCTGGCTCATGGTGAAAAGAGCTGACACCAACAGAGACTAAACGGAGCCAGGAGGTTGTTAAGCCTGAGGCCGATCAATGAAAGCCGATTAGAGGTGTGAGCTGGATCAACTTCAGGTTCACAAGTTACATGTTGATGTGAAACATGCCTGATAAAAAAAAAAAAGGACGTGGTTTACCATCAATAATATTTGATCTGCATAAAGCTGGAACATGCTCCCTGTCTGAGGTACTGATCAGCTTCAGTAAGTCCAGAGGATTCACTCATGCTGTAGCTGCTCTCTTCATGTTCAGGGCCAAGAAGATCCCCAGACGCCTCACAAAGGACAACAAATAGAGCAAACTACTACGTACACATTACACAGGTCTGCATGATGGTGATGACATTGAAGAATATGCATTCAATAAAATAAAAAGAGTACACCATCAAGCTCATTACCAAGAGCAACTCCTGCTGCATTCAACCAGCAGGATGAACTGCTTCATAAAACGAGATCAGAACTGCAGCTTCTGTCAGCTGCAGCAGCACACATCTGGAGACAGCAGCTCCGGCCTCATCCAGCTCCGTTAGCCGACCTTCATTAATAGAGATAACTCATGGCAAACGAGGAGCACAGGGAAGCAAATGGCCTCATCCAGAGGAACGCCCGACATGTTCTACTCAGACCCAAGATTCTGTAATTAAATATTTACTGCTGTGACTGTTAATGGGACTAATGCATGCAAAACACACCAGAAAGTCATGATTTAACTGAAGATTTTTGCAAGGAAAATAATTCTGCTTGATGACACGGAGAAGGAAGTCCACCTCACATCCCATACATGTCCTGCTTACATGTTTTAGATTAAATTAATCAGATTAATATCAGACAGAATTCTGATAAACAACTGTTTTCAAATGAATATTGAATTTATTAAGGGGGGAAATGCAATTCAAACCATCCTGTGAAATTGCCCACCTTAAAAAAATCTTAAATTAAATACGAGTAGTCACATTTTTTGGTTCCGTTTTTTGCTCGTGCATGATTGACAGCATGAAGTCCCTCCTCCTGCCTCTGATTGGCTGTTTCTGTCGTGGAGCGGTGCATCTCTGCAGATGGCTGTCGGACCACAGGCAGTAGCTGGAGGAGATCGATCTTTTTCACAGTAAGTCTGACCGTTTTAACAAGCAAGTAAAAACCTATACTTTTACATGCTGCAAATTTAAAGGGGACGTATTATGGAAAACACAATTTGCACCTTTTTGTACTTCTATTTGTGTTTCGACTGCTTCTGAAAAACAGCCCTAGAGCTTAACCCTTGTGTGTATGAGGACTAAGGCAAATGATACAAGTGATACGGGTGTGGGGTCGGATGGACCCCATTTGTAAACACAAGGGTTAAAGAAACCATCCAGCTGGTTATTAGCAATAAGTTAACATCAACAATAAGTTAATATCACCAATCAGGTGAGGAGCAGGTGGGACTGCTCCTCACCTAGCAACCCCAGGGTAGTCCAGCCCGATACCTGACAAACCAAGTGGAGCTCCGCCATGTTTGGTCAGCTGGTTTTCCCGCTACAGGAAAACACAAGTGTTAAGTTGTTGACTTACCATCCAGAAACTTCTTTCTGCACTCTTCTTGGTTGTGCAGGAGGCTCCCCCTGCACAACCAGTTGTATAATTGTGCATCTGTTAGCCGCCATTTTCACATGTGAGAGTAAATGTTGAGAAGGAGGGGTGTGGCCTGGCCAACAGCAGCTTATCTGGATTTAAAGTGACAAGAGGCCTAACATTCCATACATGTTGGGAATATTAGATAAAATATTATACTAAAAACTCATTACCTGCAAATTATTCAATGCAAAAAAATGTACTATAAATGTTTTATATAGCATGATAGGTTTCCTTTATCAGCACTTTCTGAGTGAACAGCTGGTAAACGATAATTCAACAACACATTTGCATGCAGTCTAACCTGAACACACAGCCGCAACGGAAATAGGTTGAGTTTAGCCAATGGCAGCTTCCATCAGTCAGGTTTAGGCCTGGGAGAGGAGACGGCGGTTACAGATCAGATGGCCGTCCTGTGTCACCTCCAGACTGAGCCACTCAAGTTCCTCCACAGTCCTCAGCGCTGACAAGACCACGATCTCTGGGGAACAACAATAGTATTCCACGGCTGCGCCGAGCACAATTTATCTGACAAGTAGTCATGATGTGAATGTAGATCACTGCTGCAGCTCAAATGTGTTCTTAAAGGATCACAATCTCTTGTGCAAATGAATGTGATGCTTAAGAAATAGAGATGCTTGAAGAAGTCGTGTTTCCTCTCAAAGCTTTCCACTTTAAATTTCAAGCTTATTTATTAGGATTTGATGTGACAGATTAAAGATTTTGAATTTATGTATGAAGTGAAGCAGAATTCAATTCTTATTTATTGTTGTCAAAGAAAAATCTGTCTGGGACTGGACAAAAAAAAACATCAGAACTTAAAAAAAATAATAAAATTGGTCATAAACTAAAAAAAAAAAAAAAAGTAAAATATGCCTAATTGGTGACCTGTATGTCACATTGTTCAGCCACTCTTGTGTGTAAGTTGCATCATTACTGTAAAAAAAAAAATAAAAATAGAGAGCGTTAGGAAGCTGGCGGAATCACATGGATTAAAACGATTGAGGAATTGGACCAGAATTGCATCATTCTTTCTACCCTTCAAAGTAAAAAAAAATAAAAAAAGCAAATTATTTCCACCAGCAGAAAAGCACAAACCACCAGCCATCCAGAGGTCTCGTTCCATCCCAATTACTGCTGGAGCATGCAGTGGCAGCAACACGTGAGTGAATGAGTGAGTGAGTGAGTGAGTGGGCTTCAGTGGGAGGGCGGCTCTCTGGATTAGAATGGTGGGTTTAATCTTCAGCGCAGGTCCGCTGTCGGGGCACACTCGAGAGCTGCTTGCTGATGAGTGTGTGTTTTGAACGCTGCGCCATGCCAGAAAACACGATCAATCTCCCAAATGCAACACTACTCCCCCTGCAAGCCCTCATGAGCATCCTGCAGAATGCCAATTCCAAACCTCTTGTCTTTTTCAGTAAATGCACGAGTCTGTAACCCGGCTGCCACAAATTGGATGGGAATCGGGGGAGGCTTTATTCCTCCTGGCAGCGCCTTCAGCCCAGTATTTCACTGCAGCAACTGTCAGTCACACAGAGGATCAGAGGTGCACGTTTTTTTGTTTTTTTTGTTTCCTGTTTCTCATCCCCTCCACTGGCCACTTTTGAAGTTCATGACCCGCCTGCTCCCACAGAGTGAGGCTCCCTGCCGATGTGTCATCTGTGTTTCCTCTGTCAACATCCATTGCTTTCCTCCTGCTACAACATCGATCTGAATGCAACGGCTTCAAAGATGACTTTAATCATTTCTAACTTCACAGAGAAAGGCCTGTTTCTGGTGTGGATCATTTGGAACAAAATGAACTCCAAACGTGTGTCGGCGTGTAACAGGTCTTAAAGGGGAAGTTTTATGCAAAATTGAGCTTTACATCATGTTATGTTGCTATCCCCTTTTCAAAAACATACCAAGAATGTTGCCTTGATTATTTCATGCATCTTTGACAAATCTTTGAATCTCCAGTGGCAACCATTCAGCTGCGTAAAACACCTGGTGGCGCCGTGTGGCATTGTCGAAATTCACACAGGTCAAACTCAATGTGATAAACAACAAGTCGGCTAACATTTACGCTGCACGTTCCAGTACAGAATGGACCAAACTGCATCATCTACCCAGCATGCAAAAATGGTGACCTCCATGGGAGAAAATATAACATAAGATTAAACATTTTTGAAGTAATTCTGAGTTTTTGCATATCACAAACAAATACTTTTTTAGTTAATTGGAAAATTACAAAAGTTAAGTGAACATGTTCAACTAACTAATCATGTAAGGGTTAACAGAGGAGCCATGTTGTGATGACTTCCTGAAGGCGGAGTGTCAGAAAGAGGAGGAGTTTTTAAAGAGACAAATGTCTAATTTCAAGGCATTCAATTCCAGAGTAAAATTTCTTTACTGGAAAACAAAAATTTCTACCCTTTATAAGAGGAAAATCAAAGTGTTAAAAGCAAAAGAAAAAAGAAAAAAAATAATGTTTTACCAATGGTATGACTGAATCTGAGCTTGAATCTTCCAGGCTTGATGCAGCTACTCTTTCATTTGGAGCCACTGTCAGGCTGTTCATCCAGCTCTGGGGGAACACACAGCAGATGTTCCTTTATTTGGAACCTTTGTTTTGTTTTCATTTGCTGGTGACATTTCAAAAGCAATCTCCCAAAAAGTTCCAAGTTCACCTATCAAGTGCTGCCCTCACTGAGACAGATTAGGTGACGATTTATTTAAAATGTCTTTCTCTTGTCCAGTGACACTTGTCTTCATGTGGGACATGTGGAACGGAGCGGTCATGTGACAGCAGCAGGACGGAGCAGGGAGCTCCAACAGGCAGGAGCAAATGGACCTTCAGCAGCACTAGAGGCGTAGTGGTAAAGGGATTCCACTCAAACTTCATTACTTTTATTATAGAGCTGGTATTGGCAAATTGAGTAAAATCCAGATTTTTTTTTTTTATCTCTAATATTTTTGAAAGAAAACAGAGCCTAGAAAGGTGACAAAGCAAAGCCTCAGTGCTACTTGAAATGCTATAGGGTGACGTTTGTAAAGCAGCCAATCCAGGAGCACCATTCATTTGATAGTGAATGGTGCTGATTGGCTGTAGCAGAGATGAGGAGAGAGCATTGTTGCATTTATTGCTGTGTTTTCTTGCTGAGCAGTGTTTGTGTTTCCAGGCGTCATTATGCTGGTTGAGCCTCCCAGTCATTTCAATCCATCAGATATATCAGACTCATCAGTCAATCTCAGCTCCCTCAAGAACGGAGGGACCTTTTGATTTAGTGTCAGTTGTGCAGCATCATTGAAGATGTGATGTTCTGATACTTTCCAGGCCTCATAAATGTGCGAAAATGATCCAAGTGGTTAAATTCTCCCTGTTATCACCATCAGCTGTTCTGCTAACTCAGCTGACAATGTGGATTAATACATCAAAACTAAAGAAAATAATTCCTTAATGACTTTGTTTAATTAGGTCCTTTTTCAATTGTAAATTTTCAAAAAAGGTATACCTAAAGATTTTACAAGAAATCCAATAACTACTTTTCCCAAGACAGTCCAAAGGTACACTATATTTCTGCAGAGTGAATAGACTCAGAATATCTTGATTTTTTTTTGTCTTGTTGACCAACCAGAACAATTTATGTGACTCCCCTGGAGATATTAATGTAAAATAAAATGTATCCACTCGGCTCTCTTAATACTGATTCATAGCGAAGCTCTTACATTCTCAACCTATGTCAGCCAACAGCTGAGAAGCTTTAACGTTTCAATATACAATACTAATGGAGCCCTTATTATTGTAGAACATTACCAGTAATGACTCTTTCATTCACAGGATGCATAAAAAGCCGACAGCTTTTTACGGCGACAGGGAGTTTGTTTTTGTTTTTTGCTGGAAATCAACCAATGCCTGTTTCCTGTTATTATTTACATATTGTAGAGAATTTCTAACAGATAATATATTCATAATGTGTGTGTGTTTGCTTCACAGAAACAATGCCAGAAGGAGTCACTTAGCGGCTTTGTCAGATGAGTCATAATGGATGACTGACATGAATGAAGGTAAACTTTTGAGCCAAGGAGGAACCCAAAGGACCTTGTGGCTCAGTTTCTTTGTTTGAATATCACTGAAAAGTTAATTTAGTTCACTTGCATTCTATCGGTTTAAAAAGCGACAGAGTGCAAGTCTTTTATTTATCTCAGTTTGGATCCGACTCCCTTTAGTTCTGTCTGGAGAAATGGGTCAAAACTACCAGAAACAGTCTTGAGATGCTCATGGAAGGAAACCCTAAATGTTTAAAGGCATTCGGTCTGAAAGGTAACTCGACCAAACACTAAGGATTTTTATGTTCAGAAAATATTTTCATATTAAATTCAGGTTTCAAATGCAATTTTAAAAATGCGCTTTAAGGGATTCAGCATAAAGAGGTGAAAGAAAATCCCTCAGACAACATTCTGTCTGAGAATCAAACCAATTTCAGTGTTTCTAATGAAAGGGAACATTTAGATTCTCAGACCTCTTGGGAAAAATTGTGAAGAATGACGTACTGAAAGGGTCTTCTCTGCACTTAACATGATAAGAGAACACTTAAATAAATAAAGCTAATAAAGCCGTTTTAGTTCCCTGAGGGAAAGGATGCAAGTGGCTTTGAGTCGTCCACCTCACCGTTCTGTCTGCTGGCTAACACTCTGTAGAGCATTCAACAAACTGGCAAGAGGCGGCAATTATCATTCCATTAGAATATAATAAGCATAATCATTTCACTGCAGCGCTAATGTCCCAGCAGTAAGCACTGCAAAATGTGTCCGGTGAAGTCCTGTTGTGAAACGTGAAGGCCCGGATTTTCAGCCATCAAGAACGTAGCGTGTAATTAGCTGAACCTAATGATGGAGAGGCAGCGCTTCATCTCAGCTGGAGGACAGACTGCACAGCAGGAACGCCGCAAATGCACGCCTGTGCTTTTTAAAAACGTAAACAGCCCAAAATCAATAATGTATTGCCAGAAGAAGAGGTTTTAAACATTTCTTGTTTAGCAGCGAGAAGGTCATGAGTTGGAATCCTGGCCTGCTGCCTTTCTGCGTGTTCTTCCTGTGAATGCTGGGTTCTCTCTACAATCTGACTTCCTTCAACAAAAACAATGATTGTTTCCTTCATTGGTTTCCTTCCATTGCCCTTAGCTGTGATTGTGTGTCTGTCTCTATTGTAAGCCTGGCGGGCCACCAGACTTTACTTGCCCCCCTAACCAGGCTAATTAATTATTTATTTTAAATTATTTGTTTACTCCAGTAACTGTGAAAGTAAAGACAAGCTCACCAAGCTTTATATATTCTTGCATGCAGTGTCATTTTATGCATATTTTATCATCATCTCATTAGTGATCAACCACTAGATTTAGGGCATTAGGCCCAATAGGTACACTTTAAGGGCAGACACAATCAGATGGATGATTGCTGATCTTTTGAAAATCACTAAAAATATATAAAACCATCATTCCACAATATTTCCTGTCAACTCTTAAACATTTTAACACAAAAACAGGGTAGGACAACCGGTGCACCACCCTAGCACCCTTAACTCCAGGCTTTGCTAGTTTTCTTGAGACCACCAGTTGGAGAACGGCACCAGCTCCACCAGAGTCCTGCATGGACAGGCGGATACAGACAATGGATGGCTGGATTTTGGAGAGCTGTCATTTGTTGCTTTTACTTTTACATTTATAGTTGAATTGTAACATATTTTTAGGTATACAAAAAGGAGGGAGTTCTTGGGTTTAATTATTCCTTTGACAAGCAGAGAGTTAGACTTGTTTCCTTTAATCTACTCCTAGCATGCAGCTGTAGGGGAGGTCAGTCATGGCTACTTTGGTTTGATAAGGGATCATTTTCTCAGATATTATATAAGAGTCATCTGACCCTGCCACAGGGCCAGAGACACTGAAAAAGTTTCAATCAAAATTCATTAAATTGGACCTATTATGCTTTCTTGAACAGAATTTGAAAGTTCTACATGTTATACACAACATGTTCATGACATGCAGACAAATAGATTTCACTTGCTCAGTTCTAACTATTTTGAGCTCCTTTAATAATGAGCTGCTTCAGGGTGTCTCTATGAAGCAAGGCTTGAAAGTGATGTTAGTGTTTACACTCGTACATTGTACATGTGAAAATCGTGCAACTGTACAACTGAAGAAGTGGAGTCTCCTGCACAACCACCAATGATGCACCAAGTAGATTCTGAATGGTAAGTCAAGTTTAATTTGTAGAGACAGAACCTTCTGTCAGTGGAAATCTGTTGGTAAAACTAAGGATAGTATCGATTTTGGTCAATTTGAGAAAGTTATTTTGAATTTTGTCATTTCCAGGAACCCTTTTCTGCACTTGTATTTCAAAGTTTTGAATGCAAAACTTCAAAATGAGCATAAAAACAATCATAGAAACAGTAGTAGAGACCCAAATGGAAGTACATAAATGTGCAGAAACAGAAAGTTTCAGCGCACTTTTTTCTTCCTTGTGATAAGTTTTATGGAGATGCTGAACTTTGTTGCTCCCTGCACTTCTAAAAATAACCAATCCCTGCTTTAATAGCCGTGGCATCACTGTGCTTGACTGGCCAGCAGACTGACCTGACCTACCTAACCCCACAGAGAGTCTATGGGCTATTGTCATGAGAGACACTGGAGCCAACAATGCAGGCAGGCAGCAGGCTGCTATGAAATCAACCTGAGCTTCCTGCAGGCTGGAGCCACTTTGATGCAGTAATTCAGATGAAAGGGTTCCTTCCTACAGCTGAATGGAAATGTATATTAAAATACTGTTTCAGTACACATACATTCAAAATGTAACACAGTGTGGCCAATATTATATATGTCTCTCGATTGGATTTTAAATATTGAAATGCATCAATGATAGTCTACTACATTTAAAGTACATTTATTAGTAAGTAATAACAAATAATAATAATAATAAACAGTGTCAGCAGATCTATGTTGCAGTCAGCTGATAAATGATTTGTATCTTTGTGATTCCTATTTCTCATCAGGGTTATCATAGTTAATTAAAACTAATGAAATAACAAAAACTGACATTGGGAAAACATTTTTGTTAACTGAAATAAATAAAAACTGCAAGTAATTGGGAAAGACTATAACTAACTGCAACTATACTGCACATTTATAAAAGTAACTGAAACACACTAAAATTATACGCATAATATCCTTTGTTTTTGGGTTCATGAACGTATTAATTAGACTTTCAATTTGATAGTATTTTTTTCCCCACACGAGCAGCTTACATCAGTTGTCAGTAAATTACGACGCTCCATACAAAATAATATTTAGTTTCTTAAAAATACAACTTAGAGTGAACTTAAAAAAGGATGAAAATCATATATAATCTTGACCACAGTTGTTTCTGAGACGTGTAGAGGACATAAAAATAGAATGAAGTTGTTTGTGAACTGACAGCGTTGGAGATCCGGCCGTCCTGCTTCCAGCTGATGGACAGCCTCTCCTCTTCCTCCACAACAGCTCAGCTGTCAAATACAGGGGATTAGTGGTAGAGGCAAGCCTCACCGGTCACAGCCCCTCATGACAAATATTTATGATGTTATGTAGCAGAGAGGGGGAGAGAGGGATCCACTTGATAAGGTTGCAGTGTAAATAGATTAAACTGATAGCAGAGTGTGGTGTTCTACCAGCCATGTTTTCCACCAACCAGCAGAAGTGCAGCGATGTTCACCTGGACCTGAGAAGATGATTACAATGCAGCTCTGTGTTCTTTGTCATAATCTCATAACTGCAAAATAAAGTGTTCCAAGCAATTTCATAAAGCATATTTTCCAGATATTTCATAATACTTAGGTAAGTATTTATCTAAGTATAATAAAATAATTTGTTTACAAAATGGCATGAAGGGAAATAATCACTTATTTATAATAGACATAAACTAAAAATGCAAAGGGATTACAAATACATATTTGCTGAGACGGCCACTACTCTGTGACGGTATGAGACAGATAATCTGTGAAATAAAACAAACTCCTTTTACTGTTTAAACTTTACCTTTAATAACATAAAGTTACCTAATTTTTAAAGTGAAATCAGTAATTATTTTATAACAAATTTATATCAGTAATGATTTCTTGGTTAATGTCAAGTTGTCATAACAAATACATTTTGAATAATGTCAACTTTGTATTAAAAGTGTCATAATTAACCGAATGAAGCTTTATGACAACAGTCATAAATATTCATGAAGGCTTATTCATGTTCATGACATGTGTTATGTCATGTTTATGAAAGTGTCATGACAGTCTTATTCACCCCCCTTCAAATAAAGTGTTACCCAGTCATCTCCCATCTACCTCTCTGCTGTGTTACAGTGTCTTCCTAACAGCATAACCCAGTGGTGTCCAAAGTCGGTCCTGCAGGGTCGTCATCCTGCATGTTTCAGTTCTCTCCTTGGTGGTAGTAACAACCTCCTATGCATTTCAGTGTTCTTCTTAGGCCTTCTAATGAGCCATCATTTGACCCAGGTGTGTTAATCCAGAAAGAGAACTAAAACATGCAGGTTGTCGGCCCTCAAGGACCGACTTTGGACCCCAGTGGCATAATCTGCCATGATTGCTCAGGCTAGTTAGCATAGCCACCGATGGTGGCAGATAAAAAGTTTTCCTGTAGTGGTAAGCTGCTTCTCCGCCATTAGCACATATAGCAGCAGGTACATGAATGTTACTGGCAGCTCTAAGCCCCTCCTCCTGGCTCTGATTGGTTGCTTTGCATTCTTTCAGACGGCAGTGGCAGCTCAGGGAAGAGATGGATGAGATCATAGATTATCTCATAACATACTGCCACGACATGGTGACAGCTTTAATAAATATGGCAAAAACATTTTATTTTTGACAAAAATTACATTCTGGAGTTTTAAATATCTGCAAAGGATCCCAAATTTGTGTAAAACAAACAACAAACAAACAAACAAACAAACAAACAAAAAAACAAACAAACAAATTCTCTGTAGACATGAACCTTAAAGCAGAGGCAGAGGAGTGTTGATGAGCAGCATTGTTAGCATGGTGTGGGCAGGCTTAGCGTGACAGCTCTGTGGCAGAGAGGCTATTCACATTCATAGACGCTGCTGTTTCTCCGCAGCCCTGACCTCTGCATCTTTGTTTTGTGCCGTACGCTCCGCTATGAGCTGGATCGCATTCTCAGTGAAGTACTCTGGGGATCTAAAAGAAAACTGGATTGCATTTATGAGCCTTTGTAAAGGACACATGTACAGTGTGTGCTCCTGCATACGCCCTTTGAAAACACACACACACACACACACACACGCACACACACACACACACACACACACGGCACCTGATCCCTCCTTCCTGAACCACTGAAATGGAAGCTCTGCTCTTTGACCCTTCTCACTTTGTAAATCACCTTCTGAGGTTTTATTCCATGCTTTGGGTTGACCTGACCGGTGCAAGTTGAGAGGGCTGAATTTTGAAACGGTGATGTTTTGCATGTAGACATTACCCCTCGGCCTGTCAACAGACAGATAAACTGTTTGAATGGTTTATGCATTTGTTCCAAGGATGCACGCCGAGGCTCATGGCAAATACATCTCTACTGTCTGCAAATAAAAATGTTAATCTCAGAACAGTCTGCCTCTTTTTTTTGCCATGCAGTTCACTCCTCAAAAACACTAATACCACACAGACATGCATCATCACACCAGTGGCTCTATAAACGGGTTTATAGAAATCCCAAATTCCAAGCCAACTTCCTCTTTAGAATAATGTCTTCCATTTCTAACAGACTTCATCAATGCAAATAGCACAATTTCCTTTGAGTAATGCTAACATCAGAATAGCTGGTCTCAAGGCACAAGAGAGCTGAGGCACTAAAACCCTCACAGATCTACGGCTGTTCCACTCCAACAATCCCTCACTGCCAACGTGACAGTTCAGAGGCTGGGAGCGCTTCTCTGGCAGCAGGAGGGATTTAACGAAGAAATATAATAATCCTGTAAAAAGGTTACGTTTCATCATACACACAGATTTTGACATTCAAATCAAACTTTTATGAATAGATTCTAACTGAAGTATAGTGTATGACATGGTAAATATGAAAAATAACTCAACGAAGTTGTTCTGACCTCAAAGGAGGAAGGACCTGAGTTTATTTTTTGTTTGTTTTCCCCATTTGTCTGTTTTACAAGGGAGTCGTCATCATATACGCCAACTTACTCAAATATAAAAAAACACAAATATAGATCTTAGCAATGAATGTGTCTATGCTGAGTGTGTCTATAGCAGTGGTCTCAACTGTGGTCCCCAAGGGCCACCAGAGATCTGCAACTTTTAAATGTGTCTCTTGTCCTTCTTTGGCTCATTTATTAATTTACTTAAGAACTGTTTTACTGGTAAAGTAATTTATTCCCTACTGTATCAAGCATTAAAATGGATTTAGTATGTAAAACTGCAACGATAAGCGATACTGAAAGGTCCTGCTATTGTAATGGTCCTCTGTTATGTCAGCTGACAGATGCCTTAAAGGTTTTCTTGAATAAATGAGTACATTGAGAAAAGTTGCATGTAGGTAATCTTCAAATAAATCAGAATATCACAAACAAGTAAAAGCAGTGTGTGGTTCCTGTAGACATAGTACTGGACATTGAGTCCAGCCAGGCAGAGCATCAGGCCAGTCTGAACAGCCACAAGAGTCCACAGAAAAGGGGAAAGAATATATAAAGAGAAAAAGTATGAATAGATAATTGCTTCGCTTCAACAGTCTTTATGAACGCTGGAAGGCTCCAGCTAAAGTCACTGAAAAAAATCAATTACTAGATAGGATCCAGTGAATGTCAAGAGGCAGCTCTTCTGAGGAAACAACAAGAAGGTAATGCAGCAAGAAGGAGTTCTGTTGAGGACTTGGAATGAGAGATTCAGCATGTGGAGGAGCTGAAAAGGCTCAATGCAGCCAAAGCAAGAGTCCAAGTTCATGATGAAGATGAGATCCATCCTGTCTGGGAATGTAAACCACACCAATCTGAAGTGCTCTTGGTGTTCCTCGCAATTTCTGGTTTCCAAAACTGTTTGCCTTCAGTTAATCAAACACCTAATGAGGTTTACCATCTGTGTCAGTCGACACAACCAGAAATAGTTGCAGATCCAAGAGAAGTGACTTAAGGTGGTACAAGGGATCAAGTGAAAGCACTGGCTGAATCAATATCAGCTAATAGGCTTTCCATGACAGAGCCTACAATCTTTAGTGAGGATCCATTAAAAATAGAATCATTGGAAACTGTCTTTTTAAACATTAATCGACAGAATGAATATTCCAACCGCATAAAAAATCTTCCTTCAGAAATACATTGGAGGACCATCAGAAGAAGCTGTAGAAGGTCCTATTACTTATAGAGGCTGAAGATTCATATGTTGCTATCTCATCTTCTTGATGAGCCTTTAGTGATGCTGAAGCCTTTAGAGATAAACTGCAGGCCTCAAATAAAAGTGCTGAGCTAAGGACTTTTTACATAATTGTGGACTTTTTACATAATGAAAAAAATAAAATGTTAATGTTTTCACTAGCTGTGTTTCTATTACAAATGTGTGCAGATCTTTGTCGAAAAATTTTTTTTTTTACAATTACAGATTCCAAATTTCATGTTCAGCCACGGCTCATGTGTCAGCTGTCAGAGGAAACAGCATCTTATTCAGGTGTTGTACTGGTGAGAGGCTACGAATACGGCGTTTTGGGGAAATTGCAGGTGATCTGACAGAACATGTTACAACACGTTGGAATTACACACAACATTTTATGAACTAACATTGGAAGCCAGTATTGCTGGCATTTTACCAATCAGTGTGGCAATATAAAGCAGGTAGGGCCAAGAACAACATCCAAACTATACTCACATCCAAGAATCAAGCTGTGTCTAACCAACACAGGTGAAGGCAACAAGGCCTGTTGTGTGTGTTGTAAGAGGAGAGGACATATCCTGCACAAATACTGCTAATTTCTTGAGAAACCTGTTTCTGACATAGTCCAATTTGTTCAGAGTGAACGATTGTTCTGACTGGGTTTGACCCCCATGTCAGGATTTGAACCTGGTGCCAAAACACACACTTACCCAGAGGGAGATTATTTAAAAATAATACCAATAATAAACTATGTGTGTACATTTTAGCAGACAGATGTTTCAACTCTACCATAAAAAAATAAGAGTGGAATGAAAGAAGTGTCATGTCAGAAGTGCTGCAGCACAAGTGTCCCCCATCTTTTCATGGGTCAAAGACAACGTCTGCAATACAGGAGGAATTCCTTCCCTGTATCGACTGCTCTTGTGTTTACATTCACCTCATGTTTGATACATGACAGGGGTCATAGAATATTTATCCTCACTCGCCAACATCTTCCATCGACCCAACGTGTCAATGAAATGTGTTGAGAGGTAGTCATTGCACGTCTCGCTGCTCCTACCACCAATAACACAAAGCCTCCAGGGGAGAAAGCACTAAACTGACTTTGTATTTAAATCAGCTTTTGCTTTTTTTTGTTTTATTAATTGCCACTGATAATTCTGGTTCTTATCAGCAAGAAGTTAAAAAGACAGGGACTGATGGAATGGGACTGTCTGTTGTTCTGCTGCCTTAACAGCTCACCTCTAGTTTGTCACAAAGTTTGGCTCTAAAATGTAGCTGTTTACAGTAACCTTATTACCATTAACAAAACTAACATAATAACAAAACAACAAGTAGTAAAATAGCATTTTCTTTAACTTAAATGAAAGTAAAAATGAGCTTTTCTAACAAAGGAAAAATGAACTGAAACTGTAATGAGAGTTTAGCAAATTAACTAAACCAGAGGTGACAAACCAGAGGCTCTTTCACTGATCTTGTGCATCATTAAAAGTTATCAAAATCGTGAGTTGTTGAGAATGTTAAGGGGGCGTGGCCAAGTTGCAAACCTGGCGTACTCGCCAACGAAACGCTATAACTTTCACACAAAAAGGTCAATTGGCACCAAGCTTGGTATGACTCATCCAGGTGGGATGGGCTAATATTTGTTGCTTTTCTACTAAAGATAAAAAAATAAATAAATAACAATTTTGCAATTGTGGTGTTTCCATTAAATGAGAAATTAAATTGAAATCATATATGAATTTAATTTCACGTGTGATTTTATTTTATTGACTTGTTCACATGACGAGTCAATAAAAATCATGGCAATGACAGACGTCAACAGTTAAATGACATATATTTATAGTTCAGCCATGGTGCTAGCACTCGTCATCTATCACTCTGAGGAGACATCAGCGTCTTATTTAGGCATTGGAGCGACAAGCCCCGCCTAGTTGGGAGGGGCTACGTTTGCAGCGTTTTGAGGAAATTCTGGTCAGAGATTTTACAGACACGTTGGAGTGACACTCAACTTTTTATGAACTGTGTGATTCTGTGAGAGCTCTGGTGGAGACAGCGGCACATTGTTAGAAAAAAAAGCAAAACCATCAAATAAACAAAATCAAAATAAACCATCATCTTTCTACCACTTCCTGTGGTCTTCTTCGCTGTTTTTGCCAGTAGTAACATCCGGCTGAGGATCATGTGACTCGTGTGATTTCAATGAAGTGTTTCCATTGCAGGTTTGCAAAACACATACAGCTAAAAAGAACTACCTCATCCTTGCACAAAAACTTTTTATCAAAAAATGTGTTTTGGAAAAATCGACATGTTTCCATTAAGCAAATTCATCTTTGTAATTTCAATTTGTGCAAATCTATGATTAATGAAAACCTGGCTATTGCTTGAGGCTGAACTGAAGGTATAATAGTGCATGACAGATATCAAGGATCGGAAACACAGATGATTATGACAAGAATCTTGTCTCATTACTGCAGGAGGAAAAGTGGAAGGTGGATTTTTCAGTAGGTCGTCGTTTGAATCAGAGGGATAGAGCTGAATAAAGATATTGCCGTCCATGGAGGGTTAAATTGTTAAGCACAGACGTCTGGTGGTTGAAAAAATGTAACAGACTATGAAGTATAATTGTTTATGTCCATGTAAATGTGCCTATGTTGTTCATCCAATATTGAATGCTAAATCCAGAGCGTTAATAAACAGACGTCTCACATTATACATGAGCAGTAGATACAGAAAACCGGCATACAGACAAGATTACTGCTTACATAATTAGAAGATGAGTAAAATATTACTTCCCTCTAAAGATCCTTAATCATTTTCTCTACATTTATAGTTGATTAAATTACACAAGCAGCTATTTCATAAGGAGAGATGATTCTGAGATTTTATCAACAGTAATTATATGAAGTAAATGAAAAAAAAAAAAAACAGACTCATTTTTCACCTTTGAGCTGCAGCTCTCATTATCTTGTCAGAGGAAACATTCCTGGCATTGACTTGCAAACAGGGAAATATGACAGAGCAAAGAATGAACATGACAAAATGTGAAGTTCCCCCAAGGTCTCATTTACCTGGCAGCCGCTGAGGTGCAGGAAAAATGGACGCCTTCAACAGCCTTTATGCAGAGGGCTGCTCATTTTTCTCACTTTATATATGAACACATCCAGTCAAGAGTTATACAAGTGGATTGGTTTGGAAAGATTTGAAGAAAGACTACGTACGTACTAAATGCACGAGTCAGTTTACTACCACTGATGTAGATCGGCAAAAGTATCCTGCAGTGATTGGTGCTTCCAATTAGTTCAGTATGAGTTTGAAAACTGCTGCGTCTGGGTCACCTGTCATTTCCGACATTTTTATGCACTCCATCTCAGCAGCGCCAAACCACCAAACTGTGCTGAGTTGCAGACAAGTCATCTCCAATTCTAATATTATCCCCACTTGTAAATGACGAAAAGAGCTCAATCATCTGACAAATTGCCAGACTCGAGGTGATGAATCTCTGCATATGATTTTTTCATGAAAAGACTGATGGGCTTAATTTCCCATCCTGTTTCTATACTCTGACATTTTGAACAGAGTGCACGGGCTTATTCATCCCACAGCTAGCTGTTTCACAGGGTGTACAGCAGATTTACATTTTGGTCCAATGTACTGCCCAGAGCTGTGTGTTGCCCGCCCCCCATCATGAATTGACGACAGCTAGCCAAATTGTTTGCTTCAGGTTCGCGAGTAACATCCAGGTAGTACTGCCTGAACCTGTAGGATCAAAACATCACCCAAAAAAAGAACTATTCTCACAACAGGAAGTAGGGTGACAAATCTCAAAAGGCAAATGTTTCAACAAAGAAAATCAATTGAAAACTGCTTTTTGTCATTTCTGAGATGATCTAAGGAATCTTTGTCCAAAAATAAATGCCATCATATCTTTTGCTGCATGGTACATGGATCAGTAAACTTGGAGATGCAACATTTGTCTCAACTTTTGCTACTGTAAACAAAGTCCAATCCATCACTTCCATTCTGTTATGTCTTATCATCTTTACAACTTTTTCTATATATTTCCACTGAACAAAACTTTTCACCATCCAGAATAGTTTTCTCACTGTCTTCCTCCACATTTCCACTGTTGGAGCTAAAAGGTAAATTTTATAGGAACTGGGGTCAAATCAGACACAGAAGCAGAAATTTACCCCAGAAGGAGAACCAGTGGAGAGGTGGAACTTTATGGATGGACATGATCCAATGGTGGAGCATTGTGGTGGAAGGGTGCTAAAGGGGAGAATGAAAAGTGCCATTTTATAGCACAATCAATTAATATATCATCTTCAGCTGATCTATCAAAAGAAAATTTACTTGAATTTGGGTCTCTGTCTCTTTAAGAAGCTGCTTCTTTTTCCAACACTCCGCCTTCAGCACATTATCAGAAATATGCTTCTCTTTCATGCAGTTTACAGCCATTCTTAGGAGCTCTGAATGCTAATTGCTGCTGTCGCTACTGAGGAGGAGCAGATCCAGATTCTCCCAGAGTAAATACAAGTAATCAGCTGTACTTTTAAAAGTGAAGCAATGGAAGGATTTTATTTTTTTTTTATCCAAATATATAGTGTGCAGCTCTAATATTTTGCCTATTCTATTAGTTTGAAACAACAAACCCAACATTTTAACTAGTAAATAGATATAAAAATAAATTAAATATCAACAAAATTAAAGGGAAAAAAATCTACCTTTTTAAAGATGTTATCAATTTCCAAAAAACTATAATATATGATATTTTGTAAATTAAGTTTTTGCTGCAAAGTAATTGCCATTTTTTTCCAATTGGAGTAAATGCCAACATAGATATATATTTATCTGAGGTTTCACATAATGTCCGTAGTGTTTCTCACTGTGGTCAGTTCTCTGGTTCAGCCCTGAATGTCTGAACCAGAGTGAGAGCAGAAAGCCACCTTTCATAAGACTGCATGCCAGACAAAAATCAACACCGTAATGTTTGCTTTACCAGACATGCTGACTGCTGCTGTGTTCAAACAAACATGTCTGCCTCGTACTGTAAGCCAGGACAAATTTTGGATATGATTTTGATAATCCAAAGCCCTCACATCTTTTTTCACTAACCAAATAATAGAGGAACTCATTGAGTCAGATGCTAGCAGCAGCAGTGCTGCAGGGTTTTGTCTGCGTACTTTCATGCTGCTCTGTGCAGAACGGTCTCCCAGCATGCTAGGAGTACTTTGGTGGGATGTCAGTCTCTGGAGTGCCAATTGAGATTTGGCCAGTAGCTTATCATGAGCTGTTTGCATGAAAAACGGAGCAGGATTTTACTTGCTCACTTCAGATATATAAAAAAAGCAGATGCAGGAGACATTTTGAGAGCAGCTTCTTTGAATTTTTTCATACCATCTTAATTTTGCATTGAAAAATATTCAGTTTATTCTCTTCCCATGTTCGAATTATCCTAGTTAATATTTATTTTAAAAACCTCATTAACTTGTATTTTTTTTTCTCCTGCTACAATCGAATCTTCTCCCCCATTTTATATTTTTAACAAGGCTCGTCTGCAAACATTATTCATCCAACCTACCCCTGAAACGGGATAAAATCATACTTTATCATAATGAAAGACCATCGGAATATGAGAGGGATTATTACCTGCTACAAACCCTTGAGCTTAGATTGAGAACAGAACAAAATCCAGCAAGTTAAAAACATTCAATTATACTTTCAGTCTGCTCTTTGATGCAGCACTACTCATTACATTTATACTGTCACAAAATCATCCTCTCTGTGTCTTTAGTTTTGTACTTTTCTAATTATGTTGAGTTCTTAATAGAAAAATGAATTTGTTTGCATTCATATGAATATCAGAATAATTAGGCCTGATTGCACTTACAGCTGAAGTATGTAACTTTAACAGAAAAAAATGTTTTTTTTCCATATTTATTACATCATGTTGTGACAATATGCATAATCTGTGAAAAAAATCGATGGTCTTAACGTTGTCAATCATCCTCCTGTACGTTGCTCAATGTGCTTATGGTGGAAAAACAACTCATCATCACAGAAAGACTTTTTATCCTTCCTAACCAGTGGCTACGCTAACTAGCCTTAGCATTTGTGACAGGCTATATTGTGGTGAACGAGCTGTGGCTTATCAAGGGGGAGGCGACCTTTTCACAGATTATTTTTGTGAAAAAGTTAAAAATACAATTTTTTAAATAAACATTATATACTGCAGCTTTAAATGCATCTGGACATATGTTCCTTCATCCAAATGTAGTTTGTCGATTTCTTTATTCATTTGTTAACAATTCCAATTTTGGTGGTAGATGTGGCATCAAGGTATTGTTTTATATCGACCCTTGCATGTGAGAGCAGGTTTGTTTGTAGTGTAAGTCTGTGCTGACCATGTGATGGACACCCTGATCTTTTTCCAAAACCTCAACCCTTGCTCATAGATTGTGAGAAATAATCACCAGGTGGAAAGATACATGTATAAATGATTTGTTCTGATAATATAATCTTATGTGAACAGCAAAGTGGAATGTCTGGTGGGTGCACAGATGTTCACTTATTACTGCTAGCATGTGTTTAAGTAAAGAGAAACCAATTAAAACCAGTGGACAGATTCAAATGCATATGTGTCCCACTGCTTTAGAATAGAATAGAATAGAATAGAATAGAATAGAATAGAATAGAATAGAATAGAATGTTTAAAACTTGTCTTTTATTGAATTGATTTGTTTGTTGTGGTTCATATTTGTACAATTTCAGTTATCCAATGAATGTTTTGATGAAACTATTCAACAACAGCAAGAGGAATAAAGTGGTTTTGTTAGTAAAAATATTTTAAAAATGAAAATGAAAAACAATAACTGAACAAAATATAGCTTTTCAACCCAAACCATTCTAAATGACATGATTCTAGCTGAAGAATCATTTGGAAGTCCAAAGAGTCAAATCTTTGAAAAGAGCCAGACAGCCCATTAAGGATATCCATGTTGTTTTCTTATGCATATTACTTTACATCATTAATAACACATCATTGGTTTCTTTTTTTTTTTTTTTTGCTGTATGCAGACTGAAAAGACGAACCAGTTACTGTTTCTTTAAATACACACAGTGAAGCTGAGCATCTGCAGACATGTCCAATGCTGTTAATGTTGCAATTATTGCCTTTTTCTCCACTTCTCTTTAAACCTCAATCTTTGACTTGCACATAGCCATATTCATTAAAGCAATTTTCCACGAGAAGCCCAACGTGTTAATAGACAGAATGAGATATTTCTGCAGGCCACCAATGTAATTTTAAGTATTTCACATTTAATAGGATTCTGCTCTGTGCAGCTTTTGGACTATTTAATTGTCCATGCTACAATTATAATGTCTGCTATAGTTATTATTCTGTAACTGTGTGATTTACAGAGCTGAACATAAAAAGAGTAGAAATAATAGAGGGAGCGAGTTCAGTGTGTTGATGGCTAAAGTTCCACATTGCTGCATGGATCCAGGGTAAACCTGGAAGAGAAAAACCCTCCTGACTTTCAAAGTCATACATGAGCTACACAGTTAATCACACCAGGGTAAACGTAAACTTTCACTAAATTATAATTCCTTATTACTGTAGTTCTTCTTAAACACACGATCCTACCAAGTGTCTTGTTTCTAGTGCAAACATCTTAGTACACTTGATATAAGACAAAACTAACTTGGAAGTAACTTTGCAGGGCAATAATTTCTTAATATTGATGAAAAAGTATGACTTCCATTGGCTTATCATTTCACCTAAAACATGAGAAAACTTGGTTGTTATAAGTAAAATTATCTTTGTAAATAAACCTGTTTACATTTTAATATTATGTCAGCCCTTGGTTCTGCATATGGGTCAGAAAACATTCTGAAACCATGACGACGACATTTCTATCACATTCAATATACCCTACAGTCACTGACAGTGTGCTGAATAAATACAGTACATCATCAATCTATGGCTTTTCAGTGATGCTGTATAAACATGACCATTGCAAACTTTATTTAAAAACAAACTTGGCCTTCAACACCAAGATTTGAGCACAGAAGACATTTTTTTTCACTTATTATCAAATATCTTCACAACAGAAAAGTGTGACTGTAGTTGTAGTAAAGGAGGGAGGCATTAAGGAAAGTCTTATTCTAGGATTGTGGACATTGTTGTCTAGCTCAGTGGTTTTCCTCAGATGGGCTTTTCAAACAAGGCAAATAAGTTAAACTGTGTTCAAAGCTCACAGATGAACTGGAGATGTTAAAGACTTATCCACTTATTAAAGTCTAAATATATCTCTTTGTAATGTTGCTTAATATATCAGAACTCCTGAGTACATCTCTGTTGCTTTGCAACATGTTGCTAAGCTGGTGGAGTTCTGCCTCCTAGCTCTCCTTGTTTACCACAGAGATACATCAGCACAGTGCATTTTTGATCACTTTTTCAGAAACTTCTCTATTGAACCGTACAGCTCAATAGAGAAGTGGCTCAATAATAAGCTCAGTGATGGCTTATTAGGGCCATTGTAGATAGGATCAAAACTCTTTAACTTTTCAAACTCCAAGTTAAACTCCATCTTTTTTTGACCAAATCTTCAACTTTTCAAATTCAGACATGTTTTCATTTTTTCATTTTGTTCTTTTTTTTTTTTTCTAGAAAACCTACTAAAAATGAACTCATCTTTTTTTTCTTTTTTTTAATCTACAATGATTGTAATATATTGTCGTACAAAACAGACATGGATCTTTTTTGCAAAACTGGTCTTTCTGCCTGTATTATCACCAAGCAGTCCGATTGTCCGTTCTATATTGTTGTTCATTTATAACCATATTCATAACAGACTTGGGGATAGTTTTTGCATTTTGTTTATATTTAATCACTATCAGAGTTGATCAAGTATTTCATTTTAGAACAACAAAAAAAATAACATTTAAATATTTGTATTTTTTTGGGAGTACTATGTCTGATCCAGGATGAGCTATAGCATCGTCTAGCGCCCCCTGGAGTCACTACTGCATGTGTATAACATGAGAGCTTACAAAATCAGACATTCATGAACAGGTCAGAGTAACACCTGTCAGACTAAGCCAAAATATGGTTTACGCCACGGACAGAGAATCAAACTACAGACAGATCGTCTTTTACAGCACACCAGTTTGCAAGAGGAAAATGCTTAGAACAGTTGCCAATCTGAGCAAGTTGGACATGATGCAACACTCATCAAAATCCAAGAGCTTTGAAGGGTTTCTACAGGCCTCAGTTAGAGATGATATCAATGAAGAAGTCTTCATTCAGATGTGTGTGTGTGGTACAGCAGCTGCACTTCTTCAGAAAGGAAATGTCTCCACGGGGTTGTCAGGTTGGTGGAAAATATAATTGGCATGG
Source organism: Poecilia formosa (assembly GCF_000485575.1). Classification (NCBI taxonomy): domain Eukaryota; kingdom Metazoa; phylum Chordata; class Actinopteri; order Cyprinodontiformes; family Poeciliidae; genus Poecilia; species Poecilia formosa. The sequence continues at coordinate 8,208 of NW_006800477.1, read as the reverse complement.
CACAAATGTACACCTCCCAATGGCGGAAAACAGCAGTAGATATGTCACAGACTCATCACATCCTGGACATTGCCTTGTCCAGCTGTTGTTGTCATGCAAGAGATACAGAGCAATGGAAACCAGGACGAACTGCCATAGAGAAAGAGCAATCACGGCCCTAAGTTCACAGTTAAACATTCCTAATCCTCCCAGTATGCAGAACAGACCATATTTCTGTTGCAAAATTACACAAGAATTCTGGAACAATGTTTATTGGGTGAATGGAAGCAAAGAAGAAAGGTTTGGACATAGTGGTTATTGCCACGTTGGGAATACGATCCCTGGTGGGTTTCACATTCAGTGGTTAGGGTCAGAGTCTGACTTAAACAACATCAATTCATGGGTTCTTCATGCTTCGTATCAACAGCTCAGGCTGCTGCTGCTGGTAGTATAATGATGGTAGTATAATGATGGTATGGTGTGATATTTTCTTGGACTCTTTAGTACCAATTGAGCATCGCTTCTCATCAGTATTGTTACTCACTGTGGCCAATTGTTTCTGAACTCACAAGAAGTCAGCATGTACAGATTAATGACAGAAACCAACTGTGTGTTGGAGCATGGCAGTGGAGCAGGGGGAAAACACGACCCAGGTCTGGAGGCCTCAGTCCTCGACGCAGCCGTTCGAGCCCCAGACCCAAGTTTGGGGGAAGACATCTTTGCGCATGTAAACCCACTTTCCTCATAACCCACTTTCCTATCTGACAACTGTGACTGTCGGCCACTACTGCCAACAAAACCCTTAAAAAATACAACTGTGCAGAAGTCCCTCTCCTTCAGGTTTAGGGGTCACTCCTGAGCTTATATCCCATGTCAGTAACCTTCTTCACTCCTGTAAGTCTTAGAAGAACAACTTCTGATAAAATATCTGTAAGACAGAAAGGTGCCAACTCTTTTTATCCCCAATCATTACAATCCAACCATGACAAACACTTTTTGACAGCTTCAGCTTTAACACAATAACCATATGTGTCAAACATGGAGTGAGGTTTTATTCTAACAAGGGTTTCTGTTTGACTCTGAACCAGCCTGATTTGCATAGCCATCTGTTATCTAATGTTGCTTACTGATGGATTTCCTGATCTTCATATCGATTTATGTCCGGGTTGAGAAGGTTAATTAAATGTGAATGGTGTCGCAGGAGAAATACGTCGAACACAAAGTAAGGCAAAGTGGAGTCGGTGTTTTAGTTGCTACAACAACAATCAATGCAAAAATAATGAGGGAGCATCTAAACGGAAGGGGCTGATGGTTACGTGAGTATGAATTAAACACCTAATAGAAGACACCTGGTTCTGCCTGAGGGGTAGTCGTGCATTAGTAATGCGTTAGTGGATTAATACGAGGAACATACTCTGACACTACTAGTTTAACTATCATAACAATGATTATGGAAAGGTTTAAAAGGGAAGAAGACAACATAAGACTTGCCTTTTGCACATTGGATAACCTGGAACTGACATGACTCACATTAGCATCATTTACACTACAAACATGCACAACATTTTGTCAGTGTGGTGTAGAAAAAAAAACACAGTTTCACAATTGCAGTGTTTCCATTAAATAATTAAAATCACATGTGAATAAGTTTGTTAATGCAATAGATCATTATGAAAACATGTCACACCGTGAGAACGACACTTCCTGTCGTCTTCTTCATCTTTTCCACCAGCATTAACATCCAGTTGTTGGTCACATGACTCTTATGATGCGATAAAGTGTTTCCATTGCACTTTTGTGGAAAACACTAATTTTGAAAAACCGAAAAACCACTTGTTTTTTGTTTTTTTAACCGAAAAACAAGTTTTTCGACCAGGAGTTTTTAAAGAAACACCTGCTTAATTTCAATCCAAAGTAGAACAATTTTAAAGTCATATTTGATATACATAGCATTTTTTTTTAACAACTTAAGGTATTTGATTATTAACATTTCTATCAACAATTATTATTTGATTGTGCTACAAAATGGCACTATCTGACCAGAAAACCATCATACTACACAAGAAGAATAAAAAAGGTTTTACATCAGGTCCATGAAGTTATTTTCTGTAAACAATGGAAAAGTGTTCAGAGAAATAATCAGAACAGTGACCAGCAACAATCAAAGTCAAGAATTGTACAGGTGATGATGTGGCAAGGAAGATTTCCTGTATCTGTTGGACGAGGCGCTCCGCTGCCCGTCCAGTGTGAGGTGGAGGAGATGGACCTGGCTGACCAAGATGGATAACAGTTTCTAAGACACAATATACCAAACAGGATGGGAGCGGCAGCTGCAGGCGACCTCATCTCACGGCGCCCAACACCTCAGATGAGATGCAGTCATGGAATGGAGTTCATGTCTGATCTGGTGCAGCCGCCTCACCAGCAGAGGGGAGATAACAGCACCGCGGTAGGTTTTGCATTTTAAATCATCTTAGCAGCAGTGCTCAGTCAGTGAGCAGAAAGCTCAGGGTGATTTTTTTAACAGTGACTTGACTTTTGAAGAGTGAGTGAAGAGGCAGGAGAGGAGCCAAGTTTCAGTAGCTGAGAAATCAATCCAAAAACCAAGCAGCTTATTTTCTGTCAGCCTCTCTTTTTATCATTTACAATTTTGACCTCATTCAGGTTAGAAAACCTGCCTCCTTCAACAACAGCTTCTTATCTAAAGTGAACTGCAGTCGACACCACACAAATGTGTTTGAAGCATATTACACAAGTTATTAAATAAATAATTTACTATTTAATGGACCAGAAAGGAGTTTTTCTCTGATTGTCAATAGTTTCTTGTGATGTGTGTGCAATTAACTTGTCCTCTAGAAATACATGGTATAGAAACTTATTGTAATGTATATTGCCATAAAATAGGTTTGGCTAGGCTAAACTAGATGTTAATTTAATTGAATATGCTCATTTGTAGGTTAGAAAATATTTAACAAAAGTCAATAGACGTGTACTAAAACCACTAAGAAAATACAGAGCAGTTACGACAGTAAACAACATTGTTTAAACACCAAGTATTCCAGGTTTCCAGCGCTGACAGGAACCCTTTATGGCTTAGAAGTAACAAAAGAAGATATCATATCCACTGCTGCGTCCTGGGAATGTTTCTTACCTTCTCTCTGTAGGTTGTGCCTGTGTTATTTAAGAGATTTGTTGATGCCGTAACATTTAACTAAAGACCTGCAACACAAAATAGTTCAGTTTAGTGGTACAGTCACTACACAGCGCTTATACACATCTGTCTTAGAAAGTGTCTCTCTTCTTCTTCTTTTTTGTGGAGATTGGCGAGCACCGTTTAGATGTGCATTACCGCCACCTACTGGAATGGTGTGTGGATGCTAAATAAATGTTTTACACAAATTTAGAATGACAAACAAAAGGTCATCTCTCTATCTGTCTGATAACGCAATATTTCCCTGAGAACTCCGTTTCTCCCTCGCTGTCTTTGTCATTGTTGGAGCAGCACTGACCCCTGCTGGCAAATTATTGACACTGTTGCCAAGCAGTAACTGATGATGAATAACAACACACTATATATATTTTTTTAGCTAAAATTAATTAATCTTTGTGCTCTAACTCTAATGTCACGTTGTGCAGGGACTGCTCCTTCAGTAGGTGATCTTTATTTTGTTTTTCTAAAAGAGAGGATCAGTTTCTTTCCACTCAGTCAGTGAATATGTAAATATACAGCACACACACGCACAAGGTGTTAAATTATTTCCATGTGGTCAGTTTGGGTAACTGTCAACACCTCGTTCAAGAGCCCAACGCTGGTGAGTGCTGCTCCCTGACACCGTTTGAAACATGAAGATTACAGCTGACATTTCTCACAGATGAAAATGTGTTTCTGGGTCTGCTAGAATTATCTCAACATAACACCCCACCATCTGTGAACTTTTATCTGTAGGATTTCAACATTTTCAACAACAAACAGAAATTCTGGATTGCCAAACTGTACAGCAGCTGAACACTCTTCATTAAAAAATTAAAACAAAGAATGGAAGGAGCTTAAATGTTTCACATACATTGATGCAATTTTGGCAGAAAGAGCAGATCTCTTTTTGTTCCAAGAGGAAGCTATTGGGTTTAGTAAACATTATCAGGCCCGTCTTACCTCAAGTATAATGAAGTGCTAATTCACATCACACATCTCAGGGAACTCTACAATAAAAATGTCAGCTCAGTCAGAGAGATTTTTATGACCCCAATTTTTTTTTTTTTTTTCCGCGTTTCCTCACAAAACTTTTGCTTCACTTCACAATAGGATTTTCTTTGTCTCGCAATAATGTACTGTTCAGTTTGTGCAGCATAACTGAATACTGAAAATCTTTGTTACGGTGGGCACCGTATTTTCTGCTGTAGTATAAGTTTTTCATAAAGTTTTTCCATGTATGTTAGTATCTTGTTTGTGAGATATCTGAAGTGTTATCTTTTTCTTTAGGATAGTGCTGTTAAGTTCAGCATGTCAGATATCAAGGACTGATCTATGAATACTTTCTATGTTAAAGTAGAGCATTAATTGCAGAAGTAGCTCCTTTGGTTGCCTGTCCATGAGAGAAACACAGCTAAACTGATGAGCTGTAGAGCTGCAGCCTGAGGGCAAAGTGATCTGTTAGCAACTTCTGGACCAATCATATCTCTGATGTATGACAGAGCTGATTATTAAGGGCTTTTGATGTGAGAAGGAGAATGTCGCATTGTATTCTGCATTTAACAGGATGACGGAAAGCTAACATAGGAGAAATGTGATTGTTCTTTTTAATTATGCAAAGCCCAAAACGGACTCCGAAGTGTTTAATAATACCAAAATAAAACATGTTTTCTTATCTAAGAAACTTAATCTGACACCTGCAGGCTTGAAGGTCTGGCTGTTGACTGCAGTAATCTGCCCTCTTCAGATATTCACCTTTATCTATCTAAACCACTTTTCTTGTGTGGGCTGAGCCTTGAGGAAAGTGGGAGCTCTCATTTTAGCTTTTAGCCAATTATTTGCTGCACCACCATTGAGAAAGCTCCTTTTGTTCTCAACAGAACAATCAGTTTCTATTCCTAACAATGGCCCACTGTGCTCTGCTGTTCCATATGACACATCATCAATCCGTGTTGGTGCAGATACCACAGACACTGCAGTAAAAATAAAAAAGGGCTCAGCATTAGCTAACTCCTGAAAGAAACAATAGAAATGCCAACTGTGAATAATTTACACGAGGAATACCAAGATTTGATTTGGTTTTCTGGCATCAACATCTGGCTGCGCTGGCCTTTTAAGAAGGTCTGTGCTTTGGGAATGATTTAGATTTCAATTGTTACGTAAACACTAATGTCATTGTCCTGCACTTAAATTTTCTTGAATTGTTCCAACAACTAAAGCAAGCTGGGGCAAAAGAAATGCATCATGGTGCTCGTTCTCTGAGCTGCTCCGGCGGTCACAACATCCTGATTTCTGCAGTATATCCAGCTCATAAGCGCGGAAAGATCAATGGGAACCTGACTCTGTGAAATTCAAGAACAGTTTTACTCCTGCTGCGAGAGGTCTGTGAGAAAAGGTTTCAGGCTCCACAGTGATGGATATGGATTGGGAATGTTTTCTATTCTCTTAATACCAAAGCCCTTCTGTGACTCAACAAAGACGAGTAGATTATTCTTATTGGACAAAGACGAAGCCGAATGAGATGAAACTTGCTTACTTTCCCTAAGCTTTAGGTTGAAATGCTAAGCAGACCTGGTGAAGATTTCAAAGATTCGTTTGCTGGAAAGACTGTGCAAAGAAAGTGGACACTAATCTTTTATAGTACCACAATACAGAGTCCAGAAATTGGTCTCTTTTGGTCTCAGTTGAGCAAGTCCACACAACAATCCTCCTTACACCTTACCTTTCAGCAGTAACTGTGTGAGAGTAGACACACTACCACAACTAAATCAAACTAAAAGGAGTCTGGGTTTGCTCCTTTTTTGGTGCTCAGATATAGCCTCTTTTCACAGGCAAGCTCTCAACAGAAAACCAAACCAAACACTCTGAATTGTCCTCACTGCTGAATTGTTGCTTTTTATGGTCAGTATTTGTCATTTTTAGTGTTGTATAGTCTGGCTGATTTCCTGGAAAACAAAAAAAGTGAAAAGCCCAAAGTCCTCTTTTTTTTCTTAACCAACAAAACAAAAAAGTTTTGTATCTGGAATTATTATTTGTAGTCATTCAGGATTATATCGTAAGGAACCAAATGTTGTAATTCAGAATCCAAATAAAAGACATTTTTATTAATAAGATTCTACCGACTTCAGAAAAAATAATTAGCAGTGATTATTAAAATAAGTTGCAGGGGCTTCATGTCCCAGTTTATATAGGAAATGTATTTCATTTAGATAGGTTCAAATGTTCATGCTCAAAATGTTGCTGGATTATTAATAATGTATGAAAGTTATTTCTAGGCGGGGCTGCAGTTCATACCAAGACAGATTTTATTTTATTATTAGTTTTTGGTATTTTCTTCCAATTTCATAACTGTTGAGAACTGACTTTATTGATTGTTATCAATTTTTTTTAGTGGAAGCTAAAGCTCCATGCCAATCCCCCTCTTTTAAAAAAATAAAAAAAATGTAGTGGTTCCTGTCAGAATCACGTTGCATCCCGTCCTAACAAAACTTCAGGTATGTTTTTGATGTGGGGATAACTTTATAGCAGAAAGTTATCCCCTTACTTAATACCTCCCCTTTAAACTATGGAGATAATGGAAAAATCAATTGTAAATTTAAACTTGTCTACTCTGATCTTGCTCTAGACGTTGCCCTAAACAGATAAATCCTCCTGGAGATCAAACTGATCAACTACTCGTATAAACCCTGCTATGAAGTCATGGTTTGAGTCTTCAGTTTGTTCACTTTGAAAAGTATTCCCTGAAACTTGGGCCAGCATCAACTCAGGGGAACTCCAGGTTCATCTTCAAACCTGTTTTCCACCCTGCGGAGAACTCCCCGGCCTCTGTGACGAACCTCACCGCCTCAAAAAGCTGAGCTGACACCGTGACAGGCTCGCTCCCAGCCCTCTGTGCCACCGCGAGTGTTCCCACCGGAATACAAATCCGCTCCACTCACCAACTGCTTGACAAATCACCTATTGACACCCACACAAACACATGGCATCAAACTGGTGGCATCGAACCCTGCAGCCTCATCAGGCCTCTCTGCCTGCAGCAAGTTGATGATCCAGAAATACATCTGCAGCTTGCTCATCCTGTTTATCAGCTCCACAGGTGCCCAGCTGAGCAAAGTGATCCATCTCACTGAGTTCCTGCTGCACATGATGAATCATTGGAAAGGACTCACCGGGTGTTGGTATTGATCTGTGAAGCAGGCCTATGCCCAGGAATATCTTTTCCTCCATCAGGCGACAGTCAGACGACACCGGGCTCAGCAGCATCGCGGGGAGAACGACTTTGATGGGTGGATCTCGTAACTTTAGGCTGCTAGTAACGTCAGCTGCCATTTCAGCTACAATGAGAACAGCTTTCTGTATCTTCAAAAGCCATTATGTCAAAAATCTAAACGAAACAACAGAAAATTAAGTTCTGAGAACATGAAGGACATAAAATGAAGAACATTTATTACTATTGGATGGGTGTGTAATTCTGTCTCAGTGTAAATCCAGCTGTTCTTTGAAGACCTCAGAGAACATTAGGGAACAACCAGCCTCTCTTCCTGATTCACATCTTGCTTGCAGAACGGTCTGTCTGGGGTTCCTCCTATTCACTTGGATTCCTGTAGAATTTCAACTTGGCCAATCAGCTAAAAAAAGGAAATGTTGTGAATGATGATGTATATTTTATGCGCTGTTTTGCAATTGCAGCCTGCTTGTAGTTTAAGAAATGTCAGCGGAGGAAGTGTAAAAAGCTGTTCAGTCCATGGAGTCCAAATACTGAATCAACATTAACATTTGCTTCCTTCAGATCAGCTTTTTTCTCTTCTGTTTACAGCTCAGACAATCTCCAGTACGCTACTCAGCGTTAAACTTGTGGATTAAATACATCACGGACAAACGTTTGTGACGTACAAAGAAAATGTGAACAAACGACCAGGTAAAATTTCAAACTTCAACAAAGTCCGGGAGGCAATCATTTTTCAATAGCCGAGAGTCCAGATCGTCTGAACGAAGCTGTGTGTAGAGCACAAGGGCTTTTACTAAGCTTAAGAACATCC
>NW_006800476.1:299941-309081 GCF_000485575.1 Poecilia formosa | reverse complement strand
GGTAAATTTTCCTCGAGGAATTTTAGTAATCGAGGTACTCGAATCATTCGAGGAATCGTTTCAGCCCTATGCTTAGCTAAAAGGTTTTCATAATGGATGTTTATTATTGACTTTCTTTTTTTCATTCACTAAACACAAAGAAAGCAAAACAATAATATTTACACCAGCAGACAGTCCTTTGTTCTTATTGATCCTACGACGGTTGAGCTGCAAATGCGGTCGTGCACAAGCTTTGATCCAAGCAAGGCTTTCCGTTTCAGATTTTGGAAGTCTGTGAATTTTAGTTCCACAAATACGATCAGGATACCTGATATCGCCTGTACAGATTCCCCACTGACGGTGGAGAACCATTCTTTTTCGAGTCCTGATGCAAAAACTTTCTGTTGGTCTGCTAGTCCACATTTAGTCCACTTGTGTCTGTGAGACGGTCACGCACGTGGTAGCTGCGCTGTGACGTGAAATGGGCATTAGCCAATGAAACGAGGCCCCTGTGGTAAGGTCCATTAAATTAAACCATTACTAATGTGTAAAAAATAAAATACCAAAAGGTGCAACTCTGCCAACTGCCGACATCACATCTACCAAATCTTGACCAAAGTCTGAGGTCAGTCCTCTGACTGGCAGAATGAGCAAACGCTTCGCCAAGAGCTGCTGGGTTTATCTGAAAAGTTACAACTCTATAAAAATAAATCCTTATCGTTTTGACCCTCATCATATGATGGGGTTTCCACGTTTAGGCTTTTACTTTATTACTTTTTGTTGTTTTAATCTGATTTTTGAATTGATATAATGTGTTAAAGTGTTTTTGTCTGAAAACAGTAGATAAAAAACGAATGTTTTCATCTAAATGTTTTTATCTGAAACTGCTTCTTTCTTGGAGCAGGAAGAGGAACAGCTTGTGCTGCTCTCTCTCTCCCATCCTCATCTGAGGACGTTAAACTGATAAAGGATTCCAGGATTAGTTGAACATGTTGGCCTAAATATGTTGCAATTTTCCTATTTACTAAAAAAATTGCTGTTTGTGATACACCAAACTCAGTTTCTTTCAAAATGTACAGCAAATGCATATACTGACAACTAAACCTTCATAGGGACATGTTGCTTTAATACCATCAATCACCATATCTGGCTGTTCTTTGGTCGGCTGCATGCTTTTATCCAACTTTTACATTTTTCCAGACTCCAGTTTTGAAAATGGAATAAAGTCTATAAATATATAGAAATGCTTAAATAAAGCATGTCTTGTGCATGTTCCCCACTGACAACTTGTAACCATTTTTCCAATTATTTTCCATAAATCACTTTGATCACTGCTCATTTAATAACAAGCAATCAGCAAATCAATAGCCAGACTCCAGAGCATGGCAGAGTCAACAACTTTGTCCTCCAGGAAAGAGGCGTTTACTTTGGGACAAAATGCATCTGGTACTCCTGGTTATTACACTTTTAGTGAGTAATTTATGGTGAAAACAACACTGAAGTATCAACACTGTACTCTAACCCTGAAGTCTTAACTCTGGAGAATTTGCTTTGTGTGCTGAAACAGCAGGACTCAACAAACTCATCAGTTTGTTTGGAACAGTGAGCTCATATAGTGTCAACGTACAGAACTTCATTGTAACAATTTCAGGTCCTGTTGAATCAGGAATTCTTCTCCAATTTCAACATTGGAATTGGATAGAAATTGCGATTTGTTAAAGTAGCGAAATTAAAAGCTATATAAATAGCCAGTGGTTCTGCGCTAAAGACTAAAGTTGCTTTCTGGCTACGAAGGCAGATAATCCCACATCAGGTTTGCTGATGAAGTGTCTTTTTTGAACCATTGTTTGAATTTTCTTAACATGCATGCTTTGTTTTGTCTTTTCTTCAGCTTGCAAATCTGCATTGTGTCGTCATCTGCACCATGAAGTTATCTGTGTTCCTCCTCCTTTTCTCCATAATGGAGAAATGTTCACTGGCACATGGTGACGGTGAGTATTCATTAAATATAAATAAGTCATAATGTGACAAACGTACCAAATCCTGTTTAAGAGCTAAAGCCCCAGATGATGGCCCTCCTGGTGATGGTCAGTGGATGTTTTTTTCCCCTCTGCATTAGAGTTCAAAATGCAAACTCAAAAATAGATCTTCTTGTATCATTTGTACTCCTTCTCCAGATTATTTAGCTTATTATCTTAACATGTCAACACTGTATCTTTCAAAGTACAACTGAGTTATTTCTCATCAATGTGAGTTATTTTGTAGAATAAATTTAACGTTACATCATTTTGATGTTGTAGCTTGTCACAAATAACAGGCTTGCTATAACACTCATGCCACCTACCCCATTTTATCTGAACTCTGCATTTGCTTGTCAGAAAAAGCTAATTTGTCCAGAGATCTGTTGAGTGTCCCTCTGGCTGGACTGCAATCAACGATCGCCGTTTCCGCTACGCTGGCAAAACCAAGACTTTTCCTCCAGCTGAAGTGATTTCAGACAACAATGTTCTCTTCATTCTTTTGCTGTCTTTTATTTTACAGTTCTTAATTGTGAAAGTCCAGCTACTTCTTCAGCACATCATTATGTTCTCATCTGTAGAAACACTGTCTGACCTTGGAGGCAAACCTTGCATCTGTTCACAGCAAAAGCGATTATGAACAGATTCAGAAACTGGTATTAAAGGCAACTGGTCTCAACACTGCAGCATGGATCAGAGGCTCTAATACACTGCAGGTATTGTTACCAGAACACTTTGGTTGTTAAGTATTTTGTGAAACATTGAATGAAACATGTCATCTGCTGTATCCAGTCAAGGGCTTTTAAGTGGAACGATGGAATCCCTATGACCTACACAAACTGAAGAAAAACTTTCTTATATTCTTTGGTATAGCAAAAAATGAAACTTTGAGCAAACAAAACAAGAAAATGTGTGGTTTATTCTGTCTTTGTGTTGTTCCGTTTTCCCGAATTATTTTTAACACTATAATATGCTAGTTATTACAATATAAATATCACATTATAACAAGTTTTAGTCAAACCTGAGGTTATTTCCTCATAAAAGCAGAGAAAAGTTACTTTCTATCATGTGGTGATGTATTTTCGTCTTTACTTTGTGCTGGGACTGCTCTCATCACAGGTATGAAGTTATTTCATCAGGATTTCATATTAATGGAGTAATAAATGTAGAGAATTTATCTCACTGAAACTAATGGAAATTTCAAAGTGGGGAAAGTTTCCTAGTTTGCTACTTTCTGTGCTGCAGTATCAACATTTAAAGTGGAGCTGCTACATGTTGTAGCAGCTCCACTTGTTGTAGCACACATTTGAACATATCAGCACCTGCTTCTGCAATCCTGCCTGACATCAGATGCTACAGAACAAAGGATAACAGAGGTCCGTCTGATACCTTTAAGTTTTGACGCAATTAAATCAAACTAATACTATTTCTTACTAATCTGTAAGAAATAGAATACCAAAAGGTGCAACTCTGCCACCTGCTGACATCACATAGTAACTGCAGCGGAAAGACATATTTCATATTATTTTAATTATGATACCCCCGTTCCCCCAAAAAAGGCTTGACCAATTAGTTGGACCTGAGTTGAAAATCCAGCCAATCAGATCGATCAGGAGAGTTACTGCCACCAAGTGACAAAAATGGCCACTAAACGGAGAGNCCATTTTCTGTACACCTTTGTCCCTAGTGGGGTCAGGAGGGTTGCTGGTGCCCATCTCCAGCTATTTTACCTGAACAGTGCTTGGTAATAATTTTTTTCCACAACACTGCTCCATGTTTTATTTTTCCTGCAAAATAAAACACTAAATAAAGATTGTGATATGAGAAACTCTTCCTGTTTTTCATTTCACCTCCTTGTAGCTTGAAGTCATGCTATTTAAATCAAATGTTGCAACAACCTTTATTTCCTTGAATAAGTTGCTAAGTTGGGTGTTTTCTCTGTAATGTGTTGAGCACAAATTAGCTAAAATACAAAGCTTTTGGCCCATGTTGGCACGAACATCATCCAACCTCACATACTGAAAATCCCCCAAACCCAGGCAAGACATTCCAGACTAGGAATGGCCCAAAGACAGCTTCAAGCCAGATGCTTTCTTTGGTATGATGGTGGTAAGAGTTTGTCCTGCAACTGAGCCCTCTTGTCCTGCAGGGACACATCCGGTGGGATTTATTCATAATAACAGGATTTCTGCTGTTTGGAGCTTGTGGATTCCTGGCTTATTGACGAATTTGTGACGGACTTGGCCGAACTAGCAGCAAACACTCAGACTGTCGGTGTGGACAGAGACGCAAGTTGGATGTGTCTTTCTGAGACTCTCAGCCCTGCTGAGGACTCTAAAGCTCATTAAGGGAATAGAATCGATCTTGGAGAAGTTGCTAGTTTCGGCTCAGTGGAACAACCAAACTAATTTGGATAATTGGGAACTGAGATGTATCGGAGAGACTTTAGGGAAGATTGAAATTCATAATCTATCTGACCTAAGACATTCTGTATCTGAATTGGCTTTCCCCGTGTGGCCTTGGAAGGGCAGCATATTTCCAATCTCCTTTAAGATATGTAAACATCACACTCCTTCCCACCTCAACCCCCAGATCAGGATCAGTACATAACAAAATAATCACAGCGATGGAGGACACACATCAATGGGGTAGATATATAGAATTTTATTTCGAGCCTGGGCTTGAGTATAAACTACTGAGATTATTTTTGTTGGGTCATTCATTTGAACACTTTTTCTGATTTTTGTTGTTTTTTAATAAAATTACAAACGTTTTGATAAGGAGTCAGAGGAGGACGTGCTGGTCTCAGCCTCCTGGTGTCGTTCAGTTAATCCCGAGATCGACTCAAAATCTTCCGCGATCGACGTATTGCAGCCCTGCTCTAGCAAAGCACAAACAGTTCAGAAACAATATGAAATGGGAAAAAGCTATTTATTAACTGATTGATCTGTATTAATAAATAGCTTGCTCACGATCAGAGCTATATGTTCTCTCCTGCACCTTTGTGATTGCTAAATACACTCCTCAGTGTTTTGGAAGAAATGTGAAGCTATATTTGCACTTTATTTATGTGGTAAAAAAATTAAACATACTGACCAGTGGCAGGTTCAGAACTGATGGGCCTTTTGGAAAATCTCCCAAACCTTTTGTCCGATCTGCTCCTGATGCAGAGTCTCATATCTGAGCTGCTGAAGCTTGGAGCTCCTTCAGCCCGGTCATGTTGTCCTGGTTTCCTCTCTCACTAGTCTCTTTCTTCCACAGTCACTGAGGACGACCTGAGACGAGGCAAACGGCTGTTTACTGTGTTCAATATAAACAGTTTATCTGTTTTTGCTTTCTAAATAGAAAAGTTAAGGTAAAGATAACTGGATGAATTGCACTCTGAACTTTCACAAAGTGTAATTTAAAACAAAAACCACCACCCACATTGAGAAACCGATTGCATAGACTTAGTCACAACTTTAAGTTCCTGTTGAACTAGATGTGAACTATCAGGTCATTTCTACCCATATAATTTCCTCATTTTGTGGATGTGTCAAGACTAAAAGCTCTATAAATATCCAGTGATTCTGCAGTAAGGACTGAAGGTTCTTGGCTGGCGAAGAAGACGGATCATTCTACATCAGGTTTGCTGATCAAATTTCTTATTGTCTTAGTGCCACTGTGAGTTTTTCTTAACATGTATGCTTTGTTTTAACTTTTCTTCAGCTTGCAAATTTGCATCTTTTCATCATCTCCACCATGAAGTTGTTGGCTGTGTTCCTCCTGGTTTCCTCTGTGGTCGTTCAGGCCAGTGAGTATTAAATAAATTAAAGTACACACTATGTTATGTCTTGTCAATGTGGGCATTATGTTTTAGAATAAATTTATTGTTGCATCATTTTGATGTTATAATTTGTCACAAAATAAAGTTATTATCAAACTCATGCCACATAAACCATTTAACTTGCGTTTGTTTTTCATCAGCACATTTTGACTCGATCCAGACATCCATCACCTGTCCTTCTGGCTGGACTCCGATCAATAGTCGCTGCTTTCTCTATGTTCCCAATGACATGACTTGGGCAAATGCAGAGGTGACTTCCAACAACATTGTGCTCTTATTTCCTGCTGCTCTGCTTTATTTCACAGTGAGAAATAAAACAGACTTCATTTAGTTGTTGTGTGTTTATCTGTAGAAAAACTGTCTGTCCAAGGGGGCAAACCTTGCATCAGTTCACAATGCGTACGAGTACCATCAGGTTCAGAATCTGATAGCTGCAGCAGGTCACGGGTCCAAACTAGCATGGATTGGAGGCACTGATGGACAGCAGGTAGTTTTACCAGTACAATTTACTTCTGAAGTATTTTATAAAACACTGAATGAAATGTGTCATCTGCTGAACTTTGTCTTGCAGGAGAAGATTTGGTTTTGGAGTGATGGAAGCCCGATGATCTACACAAACTGGTGTTACCGACAGCCTGATAATGGATTAGGCACACAGCACTGCCTGCAGATGAACTATACAAGTAAAGAAATATCACACAAGTCTGTTTTTCTGTTGGTATCACCGGTCTTGGGTGAAAAGCTGATTTACTGTGCATATAAACATTTTAGTTGATCTCCACACATTTGAACCAAGTCATTGACTTTGAGACAGATATCACTGACACTGACCAAAATGTGTCAACTTATGAATTTGAAGAACATCATAATAATTTTGGTAGTTGTATCCAACTGAAAACAAGACAAGTTTGGTCAGATTTAACTTATTCTGTGTATACAAATATCTAGTTCAACTGTACAATTCATCTGCCACCTCAGGATTTTCTATATGTGACGTTTGACTGATATTTGATGTTTGTTGTGTTGCTCCTAGATGAAAAGTGCTGGGATGACTGCTGGTGTCATTACCGTCGACCTTCTGTCTGCTCCAAGAAGGCCTGAAAAAAGGTTCCCAAAGAGGCCTGATGTGTAAAACAGAACCAGTGGAGGATGAATGCTAGGAGTTTCTGTTTACCTGCCTTTTTGCACCTTCATAGAAAACCCAAAATATATTTCTGCATCTTTTCTTCATATCATTTCTGTCTTTAATGCAACCTAAGGAATGAAGCGATCGCAAACAGCAGCTGGATTGTCTCTCTGTAATGAGATCAGACTGAATGAGTTATAATAAAGGATCATCTAAGCAAAACTTTTTTATATTCTTTGGCTTAGCAAGAATAAAACTTTGAGGAATCAAAACAAGACAATGTGTGGTTTATTCTGACTTTGTGTTGTTCTGTTTTGCCAAATTATTTGTAACACTATTGTATGCTAGTTATTACAATATAAATATCACATTATAACAAGTTTTAGTCAAACCTGAGGTTCTTTCCTCATAAAAGCAGAGAAATGTTACTTTCTATCAGCTGGTGATGTATTTTTGTCTTTACTTTGTCCTGGGACTGCTCTCATCAAAGGTTTGAAGTTATTTCCTCAGGATTTCATATTAATGGAGTTATAAATGTACACTCTAAGAAATAATCCTGTAAATTTACTGTCAAATACTGGCAGCTATAGACACCAGAAGTTTACTGTAAATACACAGTAGCTGTACCGTAACTAATCCTGACAGCAGATTACCGTCAATGCAAGTCCGGTAGTTAAGAGTAATAGAGAAATAAGGAGAAAAAAATACTTCGAGTCAGTTTTTTTTTTCCTTCGCCACTATGTGATTCACGTTGTCACGGTTGCTAAGCAACAGAACGCCACGGTAGAGGCTAAGCAGGTAGCTGAAAGCTACAGCTTCTCTCTTCCGGTCTTCGAGAACCCAAGGATACAAAACCCGACTTCGAACACAGCTGTTCTTTGTTCGACTCCCCCTAGTGGTCTGGATCACTGCTGTTTTCAACATTTTTTGTTTGCATTTCTTTTTTGTTGCATGTGTTTTTCTCATCTTTGCTAGGTGTTTGTATCTGTTGGCCACCGTAAAATATAGTGGTGAAAGTAAATATACCTTCAAATAGTAGCGTTCCAGTATTTTTACAGTAAATTTAGTTTTACTACTGCATTCACTTTATGAGAAAGCTACTGCAAAGAAAACTGTAAAGCTACTTTTTAAAGTACAGTCTTAGTTTTACGATAGGACATTAATACCTGACCCAGTGTAGGCTTCTTAGAAGTGCTACAATTGGTGAGGTTCTAAAATGCATAATCTGTATAATCAGAACTTCACATAACACAAAAGAGGATGTGATGAGCAACCTTCAGAACTAAATTTTTATTTAAAGGCACCACTATGCCTCAAATCACATATATTTCCAGTATATTCAAACATTCAAAACGAATAACACAAAACCATTCCTCAGAGAACTGGTAAAAAAAAAAAAAATAGGCCTTCAAAGTCCATATATAGTGTCACCAACACTGGAATAAAAATTGAAGACTTTCAGTTTACAGTGACAAAAACTGGGTTTAACTCAATTTCTACAATCTTATGAACATAAAAACACAGTTCTTAAAGAAATATCCATGCTTTAGGTATCACTAAACAAATCAAAGAAAATTACTTCCAAAATCTGAAATTCAACATGGCTGAAATAATGTGGAATTCTAATATTAACAGGGTTTTAAGATGTGAACTATTAATGGTTTTTTCATCTATTAAAGTAAGTGCCACTTGTGTAAGTGGCACTTACTTTATTAGATGCAGATGAAGGCACCGTCCAACATGGAAAAAGAAAAGACAATACAATTTAGATTCTAAATAATATGGAAACAGAAAGATTTCAAAGAAAAGAATGGAACAACTAACCTGAATGAGATGCCACTCAAAGTCCATCAGGTTTTTGATGAGGGTGGAAACCTGAACATTGACCGTCACTTTTTGTTTTGAATGGTCTTTCCTGTGTTTTTGGATACCATCTTCCCATGACCAGCTTTTGTGCCCCTTTCTGGGTTAATCCCAATGAAGCAACTAAAAAACAAAATCAAAAATGGGACAACCCTGAGAATATAAATAGTGTGGCATTATGAATACAGCTGGTACAATATATAAATAAATGTTAATCATAACTTGCTTTAAAAGTTTCAAACCGTGTCATTGTAAAAAAAAAATACAGGAATGGTTTTACCGTTGAATGAACTCCAAAGTCTTGGCTGCCTCATGTTGATATTGGAGG
>NW_006800476.1:285345-299071 GCF_000485575.1 Poecilia formosa | reverse complement strand
CAGAAATAATTACCATGAACACAACTCAGACATTATGGATTTTAGAAATTAATCAGCTTATAGAAACATTCTGGACAGCATTTCTTCTACCAACCTGTCAGAAGAAATGTGTTGAAGTCATCATAACAGACCCCTGTACTGAACAGTCGTACCGCGATATCCAAACAAATAAACTTACGTTAAGCATAAGTTGATACTCTTGCGCAAACAGAAAGTTAATGCATTCACAAAAAATAATCAAAACAAAAACATGATGGTCTTAACATGGAACTTACCTTTTTTTTCTTTAATTGATCTTTATTGAGATACAGAATATATAACAGTATAAACGCAGCATACAGTGTGGTATAATGTCCGCCAGGGAGTTACAAACATTGAGACAATACATCACCATTACATTACATAAATACATTAAAGAAAGAACAAAAAGAGCATGTTTTAATAGCTTTGGGGAACTACTTTGTTATGATAAGATCCAGACAAGACGCCATACTGCTGTCTCCAGGGCAAACACGTGAAGTCACAGATATGTTGCGATTGTGGGAGCAACTCTCTATCAAACACCATCTCTTTAGGGAAACTGACAAACCTATCTTTGAATTTGACTAAACAAGTGTTTAATTATTATTATATTGTTAACATACAACACCAACACTAGTAATAAGGCCCGAGCAGCGAAGCGCTGCGAAGGCCTATTGTAATCTAACACTTTTAATTATGCTCTGTAGATTTCGATTCATTTCCTAAAAGATTTATTATGGAAAGTATTTTTTTTTCTTTCCATTTAATATTGTCTTTAAATGCCGGTTCTCTAAGATGCAAATACAAGTAAAATGTCTTGCCTAGGAAAAGAGCTGTATTGAACAATTATTTTGCGGTAGTTTACTGCTAGTCGTCAGTCTTGTGACAACAGAAGAAGACATCAAATTGACAATATCCTACCGTATTTTGGAATAACAGTACGTTACTGCTGGAATTCCACCGTAAATTTACAGCCATTTCTAGGAGTGTAGAGAATTTATCTCACTGAAACTAATGAAAATTTTAAAATGGGGAAAGTTTCCTAGTTTGCTACTTTCTTTGCTGCAGTATTAACATTTAAAGTGGAGCTGCTACATGTTTCTTCTAAAATACATCTGAGTTTGTTGAGTCATTGAGTGGAATGCTTTAATTTAATTTCACACCGATCCATGTAAGATGATATTTCCAGCTTTCGTTAACTGATCTGCTTTGGCTCCAACATTCAGGCTCACGTTCAACACTTCTGTTTACTTTAGTTATCTCTCTGTCCCATTTGCTTGTAATAATAGTTTGTTCTGTAGCATCTGATGTCAGGCAGGGTTGCAGAAGCAGGTGTTGATATTTTAATTGAAGAACTGTTCAGATGTGTTGTTTTCAAATGCAACAAAGGATAACAGAGGTTCATCTGATACCTTTAAGAGGCAATTAAATTAAACCATTACAAATGTGTAAAAAATAGAATACCAAAAGGTGCAACTCTGCCACCTGCTGACATCACATAGTAACTGCAGCAAAAAATATATTTCAAGACTTAATTTTTTGTCATTTTAATGATTATAACAGAAAAAAATTGGCAAATTAGGCAAACCATTGCAGGCTGTGGTTGGTTGGTCCTGAGTACATTAACAGTAAAAATCAGACAGCAGTTTGTTTCATTACTTTGGCTGAATCATAATAAACTGCCTCGTTATGGCTTGTAAATCAAAACTAGCTAAACTGGCTGCATTGCTTTTATAGACGCAAGTTATGTTTGTTGTTGTTGAAGGTAGAAAATATTTCAATCACATTTAGCTGTTTAACTCTTACTTTAATGAGATGAGTTTGAATCGGGAGAGGCTGAGCGTTACCACTAGCCAACAGCTGGTGTGGGGGAGAGAAGAGCAGATAGAAAATCAGAAATGTTTGCCTTTAAAACCACAATATTTTCCATAAAAACCCTGGTGCTCTGAACGTTTACCTTAAGTTAAAACACTTCAACTGCAGCCATCCTGGACATGGAGAAACCAGAAAATGCATTGTGGGACACCTTGCTGGTCAATCCTGTCACTTTACTTCAAATGACTCAAGTTTGTTTTGTTGTTAAGGATTTTTTTGTCTTTGTTTTTCAGTGGATTGACAGGAAAGTGAGATATGAGAGCGAAGAGAAAACTTGTGGCAAAGATCAACGGGTCGAGAGTCGAACCCGTCAGAGCTGGGTCGAGGACCAGGGCCCATCTGTACAGGCTCCACACACAGTACCACCGACCTCAGTCAATTTTTAAAACCTTTGTATCTAAAGAGGCCCTCAACTTATTGAACTCAAAAGCTACATAAAAACACATTTTAACTCCTTTGATTGAAGTCAACATTGTAATTTGACATACCCCCAAAATTCACTGGACTTAGTTTTAGTAGTTTTAGTGACCAAAGTCTGAGGTCAGTCCTCTGACTGGCAGAATGAGCAAACGCTTCGCCAAGAGCTGCTGGGTTTATCTGAAAAGTTACAACTTCTCTAAAAATAAATCCTTATCATTTTGACCCTTATCATATGATGGGGTTTCCACATTTAGGCTTTTACTTTATTAATTTCCCCATCCTCATCTGAGGAAGTTAAACCGATTAAGAGGTCCAGGATTAGTTGAACATGTTGGGCTAAATATGTTGTAGCTTTCCTATTAACTAAAATAATTATGTTTGTGATACACCAAATTCATAATTACTTTGAAAATATATATCTTCTGTTATACTTTTCCCCATGCACGTCTATCTTTTTCAACCGATGGACTGATGACGCACAGTGGTCCATTCTGTACTGTAATCTGTAGAGTAAACACAGGAAGGCTAACTTTATCACTTTCCGTTTGCGTTTTACTGGTGTAATTTTAGACAATGCCACACTGTGACACTATTGGCTGTAATTTAATAAAAAAGAAAAGAAAGAAAAGAAAAAAAATCTGGTGAATCTGGATAATTTCCCAAATGAAAGAAGAGCACAGAGCCAGACTGGAAAACAACTTCTGAAGGACTTAATCTGTGCCCTCAACATTTCTCCATAGAACTTTGAGTCATTTGTACCAGCAAAACTAAGGAAGGCTCTAAGAGGTGATTGTTACCTTAAAGAGCTAAAAATAAATGCCGTGCAGCTGCTGAGACAGGTAGAGCAAAAACCTCTATGAAATGCTAACAGAGCTATGCTGCCTTCTGACGCAGGAGAGAGCAAGGGGGAATCCACGGTTTCAAAAAAGTTACATACAGTAGCTTTAAACATATGATGCAGTGATAACAAAACCTTCATACGGACATATGGCTTTAATAACTTTAAATCACTGTATTTAGCTTTTCTTAGGTCGGCTCTAGGCATTTATCTAATTTATCTATTTCCAGACTCCAGTTTTGAAAATGGAATAAAGTCTATAAATATATAGAAATGCTTAAATAAAGCATGTCTTGTCCATGTTCCCCACTGACAACTTGTAACAATTTTTCCAATTATTTTCCACAAATCACTTTGATCACTGCTCATTTAATAACAAGCAATCAGCAAATCAGTAGCCAGACCCCAGAGCATGGCAGAGCCAACAACTTTGTCCTCCAGGTAAGAGGCGTTTACTTTGGGACAAATTGGGACAAACCCTCTGGATTGATTGACAAGTGTCCTCATGTCAACTTAACATTCAAAATGTGCAACAGAGGTGACAAAACACCCGAATGGACCCCACACCTCAAAAATGAATCTGGTACTGCTGGTCATCACACTTTTAGTGAGTAATTTATGGTTAAAACAACACTGAAGTATCAACACTGTACTCTAACTCTGAAATCTTAACTCTGGAGAATTTGCTTTGTGTGCTGAGATGGCTGCTCATCAGTTTGTTTTGTCCTATTTTGACAAAGTACAGGACTTCATTGTAACACTTTCAGTTCCTGATGAATCAGGAATTTCTATCCAATTTCATCATTTTGTGAAAGTAGCTAAATTAAAACCTCTACAAAAAGCCAGTGGTTCTGCGGTAAGGACTAACGGTGCTGGCTGGCTAAGAATTCAGATCATTCTGCATCACGTTTGCTGATAAAATGTCTTATCTTTTTTTTTTTTCAGCATTGTTTGAATTTTCTTAACATGTATGTTTTGTTTTGGAGCCGGGGCATCTTGTCCCAGAAGTAGGCTGCTGCGCACTCTTCCTCTTGCCCATATATGGGAGACGCTGTGACTGAGCGCAGCTGGCTTGTTAGGGAGACAGGTAATCAGCATTTACATTTAAAAGCAGGTTGATGGCTGAGGAGCTCACATCCCAGGCTGATGGTTCATACAGAGGTATGTGTAACATTGATCTTGAGGTGGGTTTAGACTTTGTTTCTGATTTTGCCACTGATTGATTTAGGGAACAAACTTTAGAGAGTGATGTCAGGAGCACCTTTACTGGTTTCACTTTCGAGAAGGCAGGGGGCCTTTTCTCATGATTATCTGGTTGCTTAATATGCTTGTTTAACTTGATCTCTTGTGTGTAGGTTGGCCTGCTACTGTTTCAGTTTAGCTTTAGTTTAGTTCTTTTTGGGTAGTTATTGTTTAAAAGTGTATATTTTATGGAAGGTGAGTTTCTATTGTAGCCCTCTGGCTTGTTATAAATGAGGACCTATGCTGTCCCTGAGTCCCAAGCTGTTTAAGATTGAGACTAGTGGAAGGGGAGTTTTTCTTTTTCACCAGGATTTGTGTGTTTTTGTTGGAACACTTGGGTGTATTTATGTTTTCCTTATTCCTCCCCCAAGCAGTCTAATTTTATTTAAATGGGTTTTAACTATTATTCAACTTGAAGGATCCCAGGGCCAGTGTAGACTCACTTTTAGTGTGGTCATTTCTGAACAATAAAATAAATTGACTACATTTGAACTCAAGCTGTATGTAATTTGCAGCAGTGCCTCTGTTAATCTTTTTACAAACTTGCCTGTGTGATCTGGTAAAAAGAGGCTCTAAGGTTCTCCTTGTAGTAAAAGCTGTACCTAAGGTCAGTGTTGACTTTTCTTCAGCTTGCAAATCTGCATTGTGTCGTCATCTGCACCATGAAGTTGTTGGCTGTGTTCTTCCTCTTCATAATGGAGAAATGTTCACTGGCACATGGTGACGGTGAGTATTTATTGAATATAAATAAATAATAATGTGACAAACATACCAACTCCTGTTTAAAAGATCTAAAGCCCCAGATGATGGCTCTCCTGGTGACGGTCAGTGGATGTTTTTATTCCCTTGCATTTGTTTGTCAGAAAAAGTTCATTTGTTCCGGAGGTCTGTTGAGTGTCCCACTGACTGGACTGCAATCAACGATCGCTGTTTCCGTTACGTTGCCGATATCAAGACTTGGGCTGCAGCTGAGGTGATTTGACGATGTTCTCAATTTTTTTTTTTTTTTTTTTTTTTGCTGTTATTTGCAGGTCTTAAAGTCAAGCTGCTTCACATCATTATGTGTTTATCTGTAGAAACACTGTCTGACCTTGGAGGCAAACCTTGCTTCAGTTCACAGCCAGGAGGATAACGATCAGCTTCAGACTCTGATATTTACGGCAACTCGAAAGTCCAAAGAAGCATGGATTGGAGGCTCTGATGGACAGGAGGTATAGCAACCAGTACACTTTGGTTAAGTATTTTGTGAAACACTGAATGAAACGTGTCGTCTGCTGTATATTGTCTTCCAGACAAACATTTGGTTGTGGAGCGATGGAAGCCCTATGACCTACACAAACTGGTGTCCAGGACAGCCTAATAATGCACTTACCCTTCAGCACTGCATTCAGATGAACTATTCAAGTAAAAGAGAATTTCACACAATCTGTTTTTTCATTGCTGGGACTCATGTGGAAAACTTCTGCATGTTAACTTTAATTGACCTTTATATACATTTACTGCACTAACAGGAGGTGATTTTATTTGATCAACCTTTCCAAAAATATTTCAGGACAAGGTAAGCCACTTGGTGGTTTTTATGATCTGATGTTTTTGTTTTATTGCTCCTAGAAAAAAAGTGCTGGGATGATGTGAAGTGTTCTGCTTTGCTGCCTTCCATCTGCGTCAGGAAAAACTTGCCACCTGCTGAGGCCTAAAACGGATCCAGTGGAGGATGTCTGCTTCCCCCCCAACAAAAACAAAATAAAAATTGTGAAATGAGAAACTTGGTTTCACCTCGTAGCTTGTAGTCATGCTATTTAAATCAAATGTTGCAACTTTTATTTCCATAAATAAGTTGCAAGTCAGGAGTTCTCTGTGAAACATGTTGAGCACAAATGAGCTAAAATACAAAGTTGTGGGGTTGAAGGAAGAAAATGACCAGGTTGGGTCACTTGGCATAAAGAATGAAATCATTTTGACATTGGGAGGCGTTTCATCTGCACATGTTCGGGTTGTGACTCATGCTGGCAGGAACATCATCCAACCACAGTTTGAAAATCCTCCAAACCCCATTCCAGATGAGGAATGGCCCAAAGAAGGCCTCAAGCCAGATGTTTTCTGTGGCATGAAGCTGGTAAGTTTGTCCTGCAACTGGTTGCCAGTTTAAGTCCTCACCTCATCCATCACTGTTGGTTCCTTGGGCAAGACTCTCCAGCACCTTACCTGCAGGTGAACAACCTGACCAATGCCTGTTCCACTGCCATTGACCGCAACACACCGCTTGGCATTTCGCAACTGAATGATCCATGTATGGAGGACCAAAACTGACATTAAAAAGTAAAGTATAAATGTGAATATTTTTCCTGAAGATATGTATATATATTTTCCTTACACATGTTTGTCAAATATATACATTTAATTTTCCCTGATTAAGCATATTCAAGTGTATTTATATATACATATTTTCCCTTCTCTTTATGCAAGCCTTTCTACCTTGTCTCTTTTTTTATATATAAAAACTATGTTCATTTCCTGATAACATGCAAGGATGAGGAAAAACAAAATGTATTCCTGCTTTTATTTTCAGTTGTCAGTTTTGGTCCTCCATATCCACAACATACTGACTTCATGTCTGAGCAGAATATGTTCCTGATGACAATAATCACCCATATTAATTGAATCAGTGTTTCTTCATTACATTTTCTAATGTGAATAAAAAACAAGAGGAAGAGATCAGGATATATCAAACTGTAAGGTCATTTTGGACTATTTTGACTCTTTCAAATATCTGGGAATTTAGTGAAAATGCCATAAACAAGCTCTGATATAGAGCTATAGATGAGTTGTGTGATCTTGAAAATTCAGGTCTATTTTAGCCTGTTGAAGCAGGTCGACCAGCAGCAGCTCGGAGAGAGACGGCTGCTTATCCGTTTGTTTTGGAACAACGAGATCCTGATTTGAGTCAAAGTACTGAAACATCCAGACGTCTGGACATTACAATGCACAATATATCACTGCATTTTGTGATTTTCATGTGTGAAAATCACATTTGTTGTGAGAAAACAAGAAATGGTGCAACTCTGCCACTTATCCTGACATCACATGGTAGCTGAAAGAGTGAAAATGTTTCAATACTTTTTTCATGTCATTTTAAAGATTATAACTCAGAAAATAATAAAAAAAAAATGTTTGGCTGATTAAATTAGACCAAGTCCATTGCAGGCTGTGGTTGGATTTGAATTGAAAATCTGTCCAATCAGATCGATCAGGAGAGTTTCCTCCACCAACTGACAAATATACCTAGAAAGCAGGGAGGGTAACTGTTCAGTGAGAGCAAACCAGAACCACTCACTCTACATGGTGTACAAATGAGCAGAAGTGTAAAGTTTTGCTGTGTTGCGTTCATGGTAATAAATGTAGATGCTCACGATCAGAGCTATATGTTCTCTCCTGCACCTTTGTGATTGCTAATTACACTCCTCAGTGTTTTGGAAGAAATGTGAAGCTACATTTGCACTTTATTTATGTGGTAAAAAAATTAAACACACTGACCAGTGGCAGGTTCAGAACTGATCGGCCTTTTGGAAAATCTCCCAAATCTTTTGTCCGATCTGCTCCTGATGCAGAGTCTCATATCTGAGCTGCTGAAGCTTGGAGCTCCTTCAGCCTGGTCATGTTGTCCTGGTTTCCTCTCTCACTAGTCTCTTTCTTCCACAGTCACTGAGGACGACCTGAGACGAGGCAAACTGCTGTTTACTGTGCTCAATATGAACAGTTTATCTGTTTTTGCCTTTTAAATGGAAGTGGACAGATAAATAAATTATTTGATCTGTGAACTTTGTCTAAATGCACTTAAAACAAAGACGACGACCAAACAGAGAGAAACCTATGTTGAATGTACCTAAAGAAACTATAGTGAGAAATATACTATATGGCAGTCAAAGTGCAGGACTTCGTTGCAACACTTTCAGTTCCTGTTGAACCAAAAGTGATTTATCAGTTCGTTTCTGTGGAATTTCATTTCCTCATCTTGTGAAAGTTGTAACAGCAAAAGCTCCATAAATATCCAGTGATTTTACAGTAAAAGTTAAAGATGCTGACTTTCCAAGAAGACGGATCTTTCTGCGTCAGGTCTGCTGATCAGATTTCTGCTCATCTTTTTTGTGCCATTGTTTGAATTTGCTTAACATGTTTGATTTATTTTTGCTCGTCTTCAGCTTGTAAACCTGCATCGTCTCCATCATGAAGTTTCTCCTGGTCTTTTCCATGGTGGCTCTGACCTGACTTTTCACATTTAACAATATAAGATACTAGTTATTTTATATACTTTTGCTCTGTGTGGGACTTTGGTGCCATGTGGTTGTTGTTTTGTTTTTTGTTCTTTTCATTTTCTTGTCAGAATAAATGTCTGGAGAAATAAATCTCCAAAGACAAAGTGTGTCACTACAAATCATTCACTTTTACCAGCTCAATGCAGAAAAGATACAGTCACACTTACTGAGTAACTTTAAGTAAAGTTAGTTTCATTTCTCAAGGAAATGAGAACCTGAGCTTTTTGTTGTTCACATTTAATATTTAGTGTAACTTTAATATTGCCTTAATTCTACTGATTCCATAATATAGCAACTTACAATATGCATATTATTCATTGAAACTAAAAATAGAGCCTCATTGACTAAAATATTGTTCATAACATTATACATTTTTGCTTAAGCCACAAGGCCCCATGTTTTTATAGAAGAGAACTGGAGAAAACAGAAGACATTAGTCTCTATTGTTACCATGACAACAACAAAAGTATGAGTCCTCCCTCTAAGCAGCACAAAATAAAAATGTCACAATAATAACAAAAACAACACCAGAACGTTCAGAGATTACAGATTCTAACTTGTGGTTTATAAAATGTAAAATGTTGACAACATTTACAAAATAAAATAAAATTTAAAATTTGCTGTGGTTGTAAAAATTGCAGATATTTAAAGTTGTGACAGGAGGCCAGTCGTGCTGTGAGTCTGCTGTGTTTGATCTGTGAGTGTTAGCAGGTCTGATGGAGACAAAGCTGTTGATGGATCTGCTGGTGTTTGACCTGACTGATAAAAGTCTCCCAGAAGTTTAGGACACTAAACTCACAACTAAAGGACAGTTACCTGAACCTTTATCACCACACAGCGGCAGACAATTCCTGACTTTGAAGTCGCTCTACACCAAATACTATAATCCAACTTTTTTGCTATGAGATTATGGGCCTTTATCTACGGGAAAAAATGACAATATAAAAACAAAATTGTGAAAGGAGTAACTCTTCTTGTTTTTAGTTTCACTTCCTTATAGCTTGTAGTCGTGCTGTTTAAATCAAATGTTGCAGCAACTTTTAGTTTCATTTTCTCTGTGAAATGTGTTGAGCACAAATTAGCTAAAATACAAAGCTGTGCATTCAACTGGAGGAAAGAAATGACCCATTTACAACTGTATGGTGTGTTTATTTGTTTGGCATAAAGAATGAAATCATTTTTGTCATTTCCTCGTCTCATCTTTTTACTTTTGTATATATAAAAACTATTTACATTTCCTGATGGAAACATGTAAGGACGAGGAAAAACAAAATATATTCCTGCTTTTATTTTCAGTTATGTCAGTTTTGGTCCTCCATATCCACAACATGCTGCATCACGAAGCAGAAATGGAAGATCAGACATGATTTCATTACATTCAGTACATGCAGCATCTGAAAGGCTCATTTCTTCCACAATACTCAGCAACGGTGGCTCATAAAGTCCAAAAAGACGAATAGTTGGTTGGCACTGAGGTCAGTCTGTATTCACAGCGAAGCAGAGTTTGTTTCGAAGTGGACCGACACCACCTGAAAAAGCGGCCTCGGTCTGGCTGTTGGTGTCTGGGATCTGGGGTTTCCTCTGGTGCTCAGTGTTTTCTTCCTGAGTTCCACCAGAGGGCGCTGTGGGAGCCGTGGCTTGTCCTGCCCAGTGATCTTGATGACCGTTTGTGTTATTTACTGTGACCTTGTGTGCACATAAGATCACTATCAGCAAAAAAAACTATTCATTAATGACTTCATCTCTGAGCAGAATATTGATGTTATGTTCCTGATGACAATAATCACCCATATTAATTGAATCAGCGTTTCTTCATTACATTTTCTAATGTGAGAATAAAAAACAGAAAAGAGGAGGAAGAGATCAGGATATATCAAACTGTAAGAAGGTCATTTTGGACCATTTTGACTTTTTTGAATATCTGGGAATTGAGTCAAAAGTCCATAAACTGAGATATAGAGTTTATGGACTCTATATCCATGAACTCTATATGGATATAGAGTTTAGGTAAAATGGACTCGAGTGTTCTTGAAAACTCAAGTCCATATTACCTGTTGAAAAAGCAGGGGGCGACCAGCAGCAGCAGCATCTGTTTGTTTTGGAACAACGAGATCCTGATTTGAGTCAAAGTACTAAAACCTCCAGATGTCTGGACAGTACAATGCAAAATATATCACTGCATTTTGTGATTTTCATGTGTGAAAACCACACAACTATAAATGTGTAAAAAATACAACTAATGGTGCAACTCTGCCACTTCCTGACATCACATGGTAGCTGAAAGAGTGAAAATATTTCAAGACTTTTTTTTCTAGTCATTTTTAAAGATTATAACTCAGAAAATAAAAATCCAAAAATAATAAAAGTGTCAAAGTGCAGGATTTAGTTACAGCACTTTCAGTTCCTGTTGAACCAGATGTGATTTATTAGTTCGTTTCTGTGGAATTTAATTTCCTCATCTTGGGTATGTGGCAAGATTAGAGGCCCTATAAATATCCAGTGGTTCAGCAGTAAGGACTGAAGGAGCTGACTTTCCTGGTCATCCTGCGTCAGGTCTGCTGATCAGATTTCTGATCATCTTTTTTTGTGCCATTGTTTGAATTTGCTTAACATGTTTGATTTATTTTTGCTCGTCTTCAGATTGTAAACCTGCATCGTCTCCATCATGAAGCTGTTGGCTGTGTTCCTCCTGGTCTTTTCCATGGTGGCTCTGACCAGTGGTAAAAATGAGTATTTATTAAATATAAAGAATCGTAAAGGGACTAAAATACAAGCAAACACACTAATTCCTGTTTTAAATATCCACAGCTGTCTCCATTAATGGCACTCCTGGTGACGGTCAGTGGGAGTTTATGTTATTAGTTTTTTTTATTTCCTCAGACTGAAAGCTCAAACCCAAACTCTAAGATATATATATCTTCTGTAGTATACCTTATTAAACATAACACATGCTTTCTCTGCAGATTATTTAATAGCCTTTTCTTAAAATGTCTCCACTGCTCCTTGCAAAGCACACATGTAGGTTTGACCTGCACAAGTGTTGATGTGTTCTGTAATTAATATTTGATTTAATTTTAAATCATTTTGATTCAACAGAACAATGTCACTATCAGCCTAAAGCCACATACACATCTTGATCTGAACTCTGAATCCATTTGTTTATTGTCAGATCAAGTTGGATCTATTTCTTGTCCTTTTGGCTGGACTCTGATCAACAATCGCTGCTTTCAGTATGTTGCCAATAATATGACTTGGGCTGAAGCCGAGGTGATTTCCAAGACTCTATGATTTTCTTTTGCTCTCTTTTATTTCACAATTCTTAATTAAGCTCAGCTACATCTTCATCAAATCATTATGTGTTTATCTGTAGAGAAACTGTCTGACCTTGGGAGCAAACCTTGCATCAGTTCACAACTCGAATGAGTACAACCAGATTCAGACTCTGATATTTACAGCAAGTCGTGATTCCAAAGAAACATGGATTGGAGGCTCTAATGCACAGGAGGTATTGTTACCAGTAGACTTTATTTATGAAGTAATTTGTGAAACATTGAATGAAATGTGTCATCTGCTGAACTTTGTCTTCCAGGATAATATTTGGTTGTGGAGCGATGGAAATCTATTTAGCTACACAAACTGGTGTCGAGGACAGCCTGATAATACCAGAGGCATGCAGCACTGTTTACAGATGAACTATTCAGGTACAAGAAAATATCACACGTGTGATTTTTCAGTTGATAAAATGACTCCTGGGTAAAAGATTATTAACTGTGCATTTAAACTTTTTAGTCGATCTGCATCCACATTTATTGTATTAACAGCAGGAGTATAGGTTGTTGTTGTAAAAGTTTTAGTTAATCAACCTTTACAAAAAAATGATACTGAGGTTTTTGCAATGACTGATTTGTTGTCTTACTTCTAGGTGGAAAGTGCTGGGATGACTTCTCGTGTCGTGGCCCTAAACCTTCTGTCTGCGCCAAGAAGCCCTGATCACACTGAGGTTCCCAAAGAGCCTGATGTGTAAAACAGAACCAGTGAAGGATGAATGCTAGGAGTTTCTGTTTACCTGCCTTTCTGCACCTTCATAGAAAATACAAAAGATTTTTCTGCTTCTATTCTTCATATCATTTCATTTAGTTTTTATTACTTTTAAACTTTCAAGAACTCATTACTTTTACAAATTTAGCGCGTACTTAGAAAGTGCAGAGAATACTTGCTTACAGTTATCTAGCAACCTTCAACAGGAGCACCTACTTTGCATACTTTAGATCAACATTAGATTATTTTTCTTCTTTTGCTCTTTCCTTTGGTTTATTATTGTTAGTATTTCCTTTTAATTCCCATAAAGCACTTTGTATTGCCTTGTTGCTGAAAATGTGCTATATAAATAAAATTACCTTAATTTCTCTCTTTAATGCAACCTGTTGTTGTGTCCTTGGGCAAGACTCTCCACCCACCTTACCTGCAGGTGGTGGTCAGGTAAGGTGGGTGGATCTCACCAGCTGATGGCGCCGGTGTGTCGCAGCTTCACAGTATGAATGGGAACGACTGATTTCATTGTAAGGTGTCTGAGTGTCCAGAAAGAACCGATCCCAGGGTGAAGCCATTGGATGGTAGGGTTTACCAGCTGGAAGAGTGGCACAGCTAGAAACATCTAGAAACATTTATTTAAGGGAACGGAGGCTCTGAACTATTAAAAGATGTTGCATTTGTGCTGCTATATTGGCAATAAATGTCAAGAGGTTTTGTATGGGATATTTCTAATCTTGGAACATCATCAGCAAATGCTGCTGCAAACTGAATGATCCACTTAGCTGAAATGTAGATAAAACCCAATTCAATAAAGTAGACTGCTTGGAAGATAAATAATAAATAAAAAATGATCAATACATACACCTAGGTACTTCCCAACAAAAATGCACAAAATGTCTGGACCACAAAGAAATAAAATCATGTTATATCAAAAAAAATAAATAAATAAATAAATAAATAAATAAATAAATAAATAAATAAATAA
>NW_006800476.1:267169-284834 GCF_000485575.1 Poecilia formosa | reverse complement strand
CTCAGAGGATGAAAGAGACCACCCACGGAGGGTGAGAGGGGAATTTTTTATATATATATGTATATGTATATTTTGTGCTATATATATATAGCACAAAATCGTAACATGCACTTTATAGTGCAAATATCTTAGTGCACTTGAAATAAGGCAAAACCAACTTACAAGTAACTTTCAGCAAGATATAGGTGCTTTTTTCCAAGTCAATAATTCCTTGATATTCAATTAGTTCAAGTTTCAGTGGCAGATATTTTCACTTGAATGTTTGGGGAAAATGTATTAGTGAAAAAAATCTGCAAATTGAACTAGTACTCTTCTTCAGTATTAAGGTTTAACTGACTTTAAAAAAGCTCTTATATCTTGCTGAAAAGTCACTTGTACATTAGTTGAAACAAGGCAAAACTAAGATTTAAACTAGAAACCAAACAAGAAACATTTGGAAATATTTTGTATTTTTTCAGCTGGAGAATTGCTTTGGTTTTTTTCATGAATGTTTGAGAAATCGTTGAATCTTCAGTCTCCATGTGAGCTTCCGCCTCACAGATCAGTTCCTTCAGACTAGTGGCAGCAGCATTCACCAAACACCTGGTGGAGCTGCACAACTGCAACACTCCTAATAACGACTGTAAACGGCATCAGTGGACTGCAGGAGAAATGCTGTGATGACATGATGAAGGGTAGGAGTTTCTTAAGGAGACAGATTTCAGTTTAATATGTCAAGTTAAATTTCTATTCACTATTTTAAGTTATTTCATTGTGTTAAAAATGGAATCATGTGAAAATAGATATTCCCTGAAGCTGCTTTTCCTTTAGAACCTGCCAGTGTTAACATAATTTAGACATTAAATAATCTAACTCGGTACAGATGTACATGAATGGAGACTAAATTCTACATTTATTAAGCAAATAGCTCAACAGGACTAAAAGCTTAAATTGGGGAATCTGTGGAATCAGGTTTGGCTTTGAATTTATTTTTCACTAACTGCTCAATGAATTATAAGTATTACTATAAGTTTCTTTTCTCTATTTATATGTTTGAAGTTCATTTAGAAGAGTTTGTATCTAAATTTGAGAGGCTGAAAAGTTTCCAAGCAGAACTTTATTTTGACAATGACCTTTCACCAGAAATGATTTAATGACATTTTGCTTCATGCAGATACATCTACACTCAATCGTCTGCTTTTACTTTGAAACCAGTCCAGCTGGTTTACTCAGTAACCAGCTGGACTTTCTCCCAGTCCCAACCTGCTGGAGCTGATGGGTCGTTTTAAAGTTCGCAAAAGAACCGGAATATTTTTTACTCTAAATGTTATCATCATGCAGTGACAGTAGAGAAAATTCAGTTTGTGCCACTCGGTGATGTTTTACCTTCTTTGCTTTGTGTTGGGAGCGATCCTGATCAAAGGTAAGAAAGAAAGTATGAAACAATACTTTATAGTTTACAGCACTTGGAACTATTTTTACACTTTTTGCCCTCTTGCTTCAGTTTGTTAATCCAACTCACGCTGCAGTCAGTTTGCTTCCAGTTGGATGCGTTTGACAGGATTTAGGACAGAAGTTTGTCTTTTGTTTCACCTGTAAAAACCACACATTGATTCAGAAAGTGCTGCCCAGTTCAGCACAGGCAGTTACTGTAAATCACATGATGAGGTGTGGCCAGACTGGACAGAGTCCATTCAGAGAAACCATGGTCCACGCTTCTGCTTCTCTATTTATACAAAAAGTTCTGTTGCAATCAATTTTTATATATAAAATAAGAAACTCAGGCAGTAACGGTTTCTAAGTGGAGAATTAAAAATAATATTAAACTTATTGGGATGTCTTGATGAAACAAAATATATCTGACTTCATTTCCACATTCACAAATATAAAATAATGAAAGTGGAAAATTACTGTTAATAAAATAATTCTTAGATTTTCTACCTCTAAAGATTAGTGTAATAAATAATCTGATTTTATTTTCTCCGCTGTTTTCTTGCTGAGATAGAAATAATTTCTAACATAAAGCAAGTAAATTGTTGACTAAAGTAAAATAATTCATCATAAGTCAAAATGTTTTCTTCTGTGTTTAATGTATTTTAATTTTCAGGATGTCTCTGTCCTGCTCAGCCTGGGCAGCTGGAGGCCTTTACTGGTGGGAACGTCGTCCTTCCCTGCAGTCTGAACCTCCATCCCAGTGACCATGTCCAGACGGTGGAGTGGTCCAAACTGGCAGCAGGCCAGAGGCCAGTCGTCGTTTTCCTGTACCGCCACGGCTGCGAAACCTTCGAGATGAAGGATCCCGACTTCGAGTATCGGACGAGCCTCATGATGAGAGAGGTGAAGAACGGGAACGGGAGAAGAACGGGAATCCACCACCACAGCCATTCTGATATATGTTGCTTTAGCAGTTTCAGTTTCATTTAACCTTCTGTTGGGGTTGTATTTGTTGGTGACAAAGAAGCAAATTAATTCAGGTAAGTTACTGTTCTTACTTAGCAGAATAAATATGTCATTAAATAAAGCGATTTTATTTACAGAGAGAGAAAGCAGATGAGGAAATATGAGAAGAAGAAAAACAGATGTAACACAGGAACTAGGAAAAGAACATTTTAATATGAATTACTTTTGCATATCTTAGCAATTGATATTGCCACAAACATAATTTTCATACACACACAGATGTTCTTTTTATTAGCATCAAACAGAGCTGACTTCAAACTATAAAAACGCAGAATTTCTCCCCAAATGAATCTGTCTGTAGTAACTGATCTGACATGTGATTAATGTAACTTATAATACTCACAGATGATCCTTCAACAGGCAACAAAACAACAGGTAACTGGCCAGGATCGGCCACTAGAGGGCAGAGTTCCACAGAAAATAAGATAACATTCATTTAAACAACAAAACAGTGAACATAGATCATTTCAAACATAATTTACTCTGAAAACTGGAAGATTTGTTACATAAGCTACTTTTTAACCTTTTTATAACCATTTGTGGTGGATTAGGAACCTCTAGTGTCAATGACAGATTATACTTTTTTAAGAGTTTGCACTAACTGGGCTTGATTATTTTAGTGATTTGTAAGAATCCGCAGGAGTGTTATTAAAGCTTTGGCTTAAGGCAACACATCAAAATCTCCTAAAACCTTCGAACACAAACACTCAGATTGTTTTTACCTCTTGAGGAAAAAACAAATTAGAGGTTCATAACATCCATATTTATCTCGACTGCTCTTTAAATCAAAGTTTGGGAGATACAGCACACAACTAGAAAAGAGTAAATGAGGTAAGAAAATGACCAATTCGTGTTAAATTATCTATTCCTCAATGAGGCTGAAAATAAAACTGAGATAAGACAATAGTAAACAGGAGGAACAAAAACATTTTGAAAAACAATAAAAAATAGTTTAAACTTGAAAAGGGGTAAAGCAAAAAAAAATTTAAACTAGAAATATTAATAATGTGAACTATAGTAACACATAGAGAAATTATACAAATGGGATAATACCACTAATCTGAAAGAACAGCTGCACTAGGAAACGTTGTTCCCCAAAATAAAAGGATTTAATTAAATATTAATCTAAGTTCATCAATCATAGCAGCAGCATTCAGTAACTGATGATGTTGACTGGAAGTTTCTGCAGGATTGTTGGTTTCATTCCCTCTTTCACTCACTGACACCTTCAGAAGTAACATTATTTCCCAATGTGGCTTCATGACTGGAGTTTCAACTTCTGCTTCTTCCATTTGGTCCATTTCCTGTTGCTCCTCTCTGTGGTTTTATGGTTTCTTTTACTACAAACCGGTTCATGCCTCATTCTGCATCAGATACATTTCAGTTTCTAATTGATAAACACATTGTCACCTTCCTAAAATAAAAGCCTCATTGAGTAATTCTTTCTTTTTTTTTTGCCTAAATCATTTTATGACAAAAAAAATTGTCACATTATTTTAGGAAAGTGACAAAATGCTTGTGCCTCATTTCTTGTGTTTCCTTCTTTTGAATAAACATTCTTTAAAAAAATTAAATGTTACTGATGTTTCCATTTGACTCTTTTTCTGACTGTCTGAACCCAGATGGAGAAAAACCATCAGAGCAAAAGGACAAGTTGAACCAAACCATGACGACTGACTTCGGTGAATCCAACTCCTTTCTGAACCAGCTGAGTCTGACTGAAAACAGGCAAAACAGCATCCTGGAGGAGCTGAACAAGCAGAGGCGCAAAGCGGACACCATCCAAATAGACGACAGCCATTCCTGGAACCGTCCTGCCTGCCAGCACAACCATCCAACAACCAGCCAGAGCTCCACCGGATCGTCTCTGGATTCCTGGGAAACCCGATCTCTGATGTCTGATCCCGATCCTGACGCTGAGGCGGAAAACTCACCGGGAGATCAGGAGCCAAACTGGGCCTGTTCCTGACCTGAAACATCTGTCCAGCTGTCCAATAGGAGCAACACAAACACAGTCAGCAGATTGACTCAGCTGCACACAAATTCATACACTGATGGGTAGAAAACTTTGGGTTGAGAGCCTTACCATGGGCACACTGACATATAGCAGTTAATTTATGGGATATGATTCATCTCAAACCTCATTTTGGACTAATTTAAAGATGACTTGAACTTTTAAAATCCTAAATTAATATATTATGACTGATCTTCAGGTGTAAATAAAAGCATGTTCCTGAATGTTTCTAAGAAACTGAATGACGGATGGCATGCTGCAACTTGTTTTTGATTGAAGCTTTTGATGGTTAAATTTCATGAAGGTCAGATTAAAAGTTTAAACTGGACTGAACAAATTTTAGCTTCCAGGGTTTATTATTCATTTATTGATGATAAAGTGAATTTATAAAGGTACCCTCAACCTCGTCCGCACTAGAACCTTTTATTTCTACAATGGGTCGTAGTTTTCAAAACACTTTTCAGAAAAAATTTTAACAATAAACTGTCCCAAAACATAATTTTTACTCCTCCAGACCTGTAAGTGACTCTAGTTAAGGCACACAGGACTTTCACATAATGGCTCCTCACAAGATTCGTAGTAAATGGAACAAGAAAACAAGAAAGGTGAACAAGAAATCACAAGTAGAGTCTTGTGCAGTATTTTTTTAGAGCTGTGGCTAGAACCTTATTAAAGGTTCTGCAACCATGTCCACGGAGATGTAATAGGTGAGGTTAAAGGTCAGACTAACACGTCTTCACAAAAGATTTGCTTTCACTGACCACAAGAAAATGTCAGGGCAGAATTTACAAACTGCAATCTGTTATTTTGTTTTACATTTTCATACCAAAAATGTTGTTTACATTGGGACATGTGACAATTTTATTCAATTAGAAAGTAGCCATCCAAAAAATTACATAACCAGGCAATTAAATAGCAAAATCAGGCAAAATAAAATTTTTCCAAATCAATTTCTTTCAATATGAAACTTAAGAAACTAACAAAAACTGAAGGTTTTGTTTTTGTTCAGTGGGTTCAGAATCCAGAAGTTTTAATCAAATAAGAGTAGAAATACTTCAGAATAAAATTACTCAAGTAAAATTAAAATGTACAGCGTAGTAAAAATACTCATAAAAGTACATTTTCCAATAAAGTTACTCAAGTAAATGTAATTGACATATGGATACATGTTCAAAAACTTACCTGTTTTAGATAAAAACATTTCTGTGTGGGCGGAGCCTCAAGGTTGTGTTATAATATTAAAAAGTGTTAAAAGTTTAGTGTAAAACTTTTCCAAGGTATTGTAAATATTCTGAAATGTTTAGTCCTGAGTTAGCTTTAGACTAAGTTAGATTATTAAAAAGATTGTGAGAATTAAAGGACATGATTTTACTGCCATAATTTTAGTTTACGTTTTATTTTGCATTATGCACATCTTTTATTATGACTCTTATTTTGAAAAGTTAAAGAAGAAGTGCAATCCAGAATGTTAGGCTGGGGCAACAGAAAAAGAAGAAGCACATGACAAGAAGGAGGAACATTAGAAGTAGTTGTTCCAAGTAATTTAAGTTTAAGAATTTTTTATTTAGTTTTTACTCTCATTTCTACCTCAAAAGGAACGGTCAGCCAGCGAGGTATGTTTATGTCATGTATCATTTTTATGTCTTCGTGACACCGTCTCATTTAAGTTTAATGTTGTATTTTTAGTGCGACGGTGGTGCTGCGTCAGTGGCAACGGAAGTTAAGTACTGAGGGAAGACTTGCATTAAAGCTGATTTAACCCCAGCAGTTATGAGCTCTTTATTGCCCTCAAGAAGAGGTGGAAGTGATGCATGAAATACATTTTTGAGTCTGAGATTAAACTGAGATCTGTGTGGGATTAAATAAGAACTAAATATTTTGTTCAGTTAATAATCTTATAAGAAACACTGGAAAGAAGAAATGTTTTTATTATAATGAATAAAAAATGACCTGGCATGAAGCTGCACCAAATCTGTTTAATATTAAAAAGTGACCTGATAGTATTTGAGATAGTATTTTCATTATTTTAATCTTAATGTTTAATTTCTTTTGTTTTTTCTGTGATAATTTCATGCAAAATAAAACATGTTTCCTGACAAGAAAAACACTTGCAGAAAAAAAGTTAGGTGCTCTTCAAACAAACAGGAATAATTTATGCATTCAGAGCGAATTTCCAATTGTTTTCTTGGTAATGAAGTCGTGTTTAAAGTCCATAAGAAATGCATTAATTGCATGTATATTGCTGTTTTTCCTCTATCCCTAAGACTGCTTACTTATGATAGTTGTACATTATTACATACCTTTTGGTAGCAAAGCAGAAGACAACAGGTTGGGATTTTCCATGCTAAGCATTAATTATTCATACCCACGTCATCTAGTTTCAGTTCTGATGTTTGGCTGTGGTCCTTTTTCCAGTTTTCAGAACAAAAAAAAACCTCCTATGACAAACAGGTTTGTAGGTTGTCATAGGAGACGAGCTGTGGGTGTGCGTCTGCATGACATAGCTGAGTGGGCAGACCAAAGTGCAGCACGCCACGGCCAGACAGGAAAAGACGGATTTGTGAATGAAGTTGAATCAGAATCAGACCAGCTCTTCTGCTGACAGGATTTAAAAAGGGCTGTTCATAAATGTGATTTTTTTTTTAAAACACAACAATTATTTTTCTTATGAAACAGAGGGAATTTGTTTCAGACCACCTGGCGATGTATTTTTGGCTTTGCCTCGTACTTGGAGCGATCTTCTTCAAGGGTATGTATTAAAAGGGAGATGTGGTTTTACATGAACACTTAAAGAAAGATTTATCTAGAAATGTGTATATGTGTAGACTTAGGTTGGAAAATAATAAGCAACAAAACTGCTCCTTACAAAATAACATTAGCCTGAGATTTAATCATTCAAACGTGTTTAACAAAACAGGATCAAAGACACTAAAGCAGAGCAAGTTTAGAGTTATCTATTTCATTTTTACTTGGAGACAGATTTTTAGTAAGATGACTGATTTATTGGACGTTAGGTAATAATTTTGCTAATTTAATAAGTAGCGTTAAAGAAGCAGTGGGGCTCTGGATACTAAAAATCTTTTTTACAACAAACAGCAACATCGTTCCTGATCGTTCCTCAAACCTTAAGCTTTTGATTCTATCTGGTTTCTTTTCCCATCTGATAAAAAGTAAGCACATTTTGCCTTTTTTTTATCATATTCTTTTTGCACACAGGAGAAATCAGAAAAGAAATGTGTGGAGTTCACATATTGTGCCTCTATTGGTTGTGAAACCTGCATGTTTAGGAATTCTGTATATTGCAGGAAATCTGTTTCCAGGAGAGACTTTGAGCTGTATTAAAAATGCTCTAATGCTCTTAAACTACTAGCATTCAACTTGTTCAACTTAGAGCTACGTGTTCCAGGAAATCTACACATTTACAGTAATAATGTTTACGTCCTCTCGAGTGATAAAAAAAGAGTCACATGACCTTTTTCCATGTGTGCTTAACAGCATTCTTAGTTTATGAGTCATAGAAAGAGCCTGCAGCCACTTACTGCAGCCGTCCTGACATGCAAACCGTGTAACGCTCGTGATTACGCAGCACTTAGCTCAGGTGAGGGAAGTTCAAGAGAATATAATCAGCAGAGAGGAATGCTAAAGTGTCTGCAAAGATGTCTCATACAGATGTGGCTCAAGTTGTTTTCTAATGTCTCCAAACAGAAAAATTCTAAATAGATTTGTTACACAATCTAGCGCATGTATATATTTTTCTCAGCTTATCCAAAGTACCTTATTCCAAGTGTTGGCAATTCAAAACAACTAAATCAGATTAATCACATTCTAGTGCTGTGATTAATCATGATTAATCACTAAGCCTAACTTTATGAGTTTTAAATATAAATATGCATGCAGTTATGGTTCCTGCAGGAATAATGCCCTGGGAAAAATCCTGCTGCTGCACTCCAACCACTTAAAATACAGGAAATTATATCCATTGATTGTAGAGCATGAGTGGGGCCTGCTCTGTTTCATCCCATTACCATATAAGGCATAAGGACTCACCTACGGAATGCCGTCGAACAAATCAGACAAACATGAAATAAACCAGATATGATCACATGGTGGACGGAGCGGGAAATGCAGCAGGACAAAGAGGGAGTGTTTGTTTTTTTAACGATAACGGTTTTGTACTTACAAAAGACAAACGATTTCACTGGAATTCCCACAGGAGCATTTTGATGTGTAAGTGGCTCTCCAAGATATATCCTGTGTCTTTATTAAAGTTTGGTCGGTTTTTGGTTGACTGGCTATCCTGGAATCTCATTAATGAGACGCGAGTTTCCAACAAACGGTATCAATGTGTCGAAAGGCTTCATGACGCCTCATCTACCCATCAGTATTATGAACGCTTATTTTATAATGAGAGGCATTTCTGGTAAATTGTTTATTTCATACTCACCATTGTTTGAGATCACATGTGCCAAACTCAAGGCCCGAGGGCCGAATCTGGCCCACCGTAGCTACCACATGGAGGGTTTTCTGTTTTTGTATTTTGTTTGCTTAAAGTAACCCTTTGAATTGTCATGTGTTAAATCTTTAAAAATACAAAATTTACTCTTTCTTTGTTTAGACTTTGGTGTTTGCTTTGACCTTTTTTCTCAAGGTACAGCCCAATGAAGGGCAGCTGTGTCACCAATTCTGTATGAAACCAGTAAGATTTAGGCTACTGTCAGAAACTAAAGATGTTAAATAACACAGCCCACCAGAAGAACTTGGAATTTGTTGCTAATGTTGCTTTCTTAGCACCTTTTTCGGTACTAATTCACAGAGCCTCTGAGGAGTTGTTCACCAGTTGGTTTTTCTGTGCATTTTTAAAATTGTGATCTGCTTTTTTCCTTTTTGAAACCAATTATATTTACTACACTGTAACATAAGTACAACACATTCATAAAATCAAAAATATTCATTGGTCACTATGTTTAAATTTTTCCAGGTGGTTATTCTGCAGATGTTCACCCTGAGAAGGTCGTAGCCTTTGCTGGTGGAAACGCCGTCCTCCCCTGCAAGTTGAAAATCCCTGTGAGTGATCACGTTTCGATAGTGGAGTGGTCCAAGGAAGGCCTGGACTCAGACATCGTCTTCTTGTACCGTGATGGCTTTGAGACCTTTGAGATGAAGAATTTGGACTTTGAGTTCAGGACGAGTCTCTTCATGAGAGAGGTGAAGAACGGGAACGTCTCGCTGAGGATCTCCAACCTGAAGCCGTCAGACGCCGGGATCTATCAGTGTTTGATCATCCAAAGGAACAGAAGCAGAGAGGCGACAAAAGTAGAGCTGGCGGTTGGTATGTAGGATTTACTTTGTTTAATATGCTTAATTGAACTGGGCAAGATTTAAATGTTTCGTTTATATGTGCACCATTATTATTATTATAATAATAATATATATATATATTTTTTTCATCATCAAAGCCACCACTGCAATGTTATGTTTTATAATAAAAATCTTATATCTTCATTGTATTTTCCCTGTCTGTCCTGTAATTGCGCATTTCACTTTTCCTAAACTTGACAAATCTGGGACTTTTAGATTGCTGACATACCAGAAGGTTCATAAATATTGACCACTGACAGGTGAAGTAAACAACATAATATCCGATGCAAATTGTGAACATTTTGTTCTTTAAAGTTTTTGTATTGGGACTTGGGAAAAAATGAGAATGGTAAGCATTTCAGTGACTTTGATAAGACCCAACTGTGATGACTGGACAACTGGGTCAGAGCAACTCCAAAACTGTGATTCTTGTTTGCTGTTCCAAGGACCGCCTGCCCTGGGGGAAAAGCTGGGCAGGTGGTACCCAGTGGCACACACCTGGCATAGACTCTGTTGTCTAAATGAGAATCTATGGATGTAGACACGACAATAAAGGCATGTAGTTATTAGGCCACAG
The DNA here is from genome assembly GCF_000485575.1 of Poecilia formosa. Lineage (NCBI taxonomy): Eukaryota > Metazoa > Chordata > Actinopteri > Cyprinodontiformes > Poeciliidae > Poecilia > Poecilia formosa. Next base: position 274,446 of record NW_006800476.1, on the reverse strand, counting down.
CTGCTTTTACTTCCTGGTTGTGCACCAGTGATGTCCCTCTATACCCATTTTGGGAATATTGTGCCCTCTTCTGGAGCAGATGTGCATAGCAACTGTAACTTTGTAAAATAAATGTTAGTACTTCAACCAAAAATAGATATATATGCTATATAAAGCACTTAATATAGCATATTGTTAAATAAGCTGTCCACTGTTAAATGAGAAACTTAAGGGAATGTGAGCACCAGAACTGGATCATGGAGCCACATGCAAACAGCTACCATTTTTGGTTACATTATACACTGTAGATGACCAGATGTGTGGTTGCCGCTTACCTGCAAGGCAACTTGCCACCAGAAAGCTGGACAACATTGTTTTCTCAATCCAATGAATTATCTTTGAGATGTGCTGGGAAAGCAAGTCTGATCCTTGGGGATCCTACTTTACAACATACAGGAGCTGAAGGATCTTCTGCTAACGTCATGGTGCCAACATGCACTTAGGGCTCCAGTGGAGTCCATGCCTTTGACTGGACAGACCTGTGTGACTACAAAATGGAGGCAGACACAAGTAAATCAATCAAGTTCATATGTATAACACAGTTCAACATCAAGGCAGTTGAAAGTGCTTTACATCATAAAAACATAAAAATGAAAGGCATAAAAGCAACAGTCACCAGTAGACTAACATTACTTTTTGTTTAGTGCCATCATCACAATCATTAATAGATATAAAATATGTTGGCCAGTGTTTAATTTATAATGTTTCACAAGCATCTCTAAACAGGTGGGTTTCAGTTTTGATTTAAAGGAACTCAGTGTTTCAGCAGTTTTGTAGTTTCCTGGGCATTTGTTCCAGATTTGTGGTGCATAGAAGCTGAATGCTGCTTCTCCATGTGTGATCGTAACATCCAGTTTGACAAAGTGTTTAAAATTGTTTCCACAGCTGCAGCGTCTGAGCCGAAACTTGCAGTGGTTTTTATTGAAAGTGAAGGAGCGACTGTTGCATATGAAACAAGCTGCTGGCTGTCTTTGGATGATAAAGGAAATGACATCACTGATGAGGGACCAAACCAGGAAGAAGATTCTAGAGGATGCTTCTCCTCTAGGCAAAATTTCTCTATGCAGGATTCCACAAGAAGGTAACAGGAGTTCAGCTTTCCATTTTTTACCTTCCTTTTTTCATCTACGTAATATAATATAGAAATGTCTGGACCATATTAAAAAAAACAACACTTTTTTATGCCATATATAAAGGATTTAATAGTACTTACCACATATATTTTAATAATAGGATTGTTGCTCCTGTTGTTTGCTTTGGACTTGTGTTTCTGTGTTGGGCAAATGGCCTGAGGGGTTAACTGTTGTCTTCTCACCTGGGGCTGGTACAACCTTTAAGGTCTGGAGCAACCAGATCTGTGCCACTCCTGGGCATTGACTGTTCAAAAGCGCACCCACCTCCAAGTTGCATATCTGCACACATTCAATCCATGCAGACTCACAAACCCACCTGCACACATCCCACACATCCACTCCTGCACCCATACACATAATCCAGATGGCTGATTCCATTGGTATACAGGCTTGTATTCATTGATGTGGTTTGTCTAATTCTGCCAATGAGTGGCAGATAAAATAGTTCCTCCAATTTATGTAAAATATCTTCATGATCAGATTCTGTCTTTATTTCCTTCTTTAAAATAATAGCTATTTATCACTTTTAGGTTGCAAGTGCTCTTTTTTGTTAGGAATGTAGTCAGTACAAATAAAGTTAGTAAACTAGAGAAAAACATATTTGATCCTATCTGTTTTAGGGAAACCAACAGAGCAAGCAGCTGTCAGCACCTCATGAAGCAGCTTTACAAAATAGATATATATTTGCTGAAGTGAGTTGAAATCAGCATGAAATTATGGATTATTATCTAAACCCACCATCATAAATCTGCCTCTTCAGATTTATAATTGTGATGTCAAAAATCACAATCATTTTATGCCACTAGAGGGAGCCCATGAGTTAATGTGGTCAGGAATTTAATTAAATTAATCTTTTGATTCCATCCTCTATTATCTACCATTTATACAGGGTTGAGTTGTTCAGCATTGATGCGTGTAAACATTTTTACACGAGTTGTTTGCCCAAAATCGTTAAAATAAAATGATGACTATGTGACCGCAGGATTGTCTGGAGAATGAACCAACTAGAAATGGATCAGAACAGGACTGCAGAGATCCTCCTTTCAGGTAAAAAAAATAAAAAAATAAAAAATTACAATCACAAGTTGATTTCTTAACACTTCTTTTCCTTTTAGTTTCCTGTACAAGGCTCAAGTTTGAAATTTGCTGCATTGTTGGAGTGATTTCTGTTATCTTGCTTTTGTCTGGAATCTCAATTTGCATGTGGCAGACCTCTTGCAAAAATGGTAAGTAAGAGTTGTTTTTTGATAATAAATTAGTAAAGGACAAGAACAAATTTGTACCATTAAGAAAATGATCACAAAAATACGTCTCATCCGGTTTTGGAATGGTAAATGGATTAAGTAGACTAAAACTAACACCTTCAAACTGATGTTTGAAGACGCAAACATAACAATTATTGTTACTTGTAAAAAAGTTGCTGAAATTTAATTTGTGAACAGACTTAGAATGTCTAATTAGTATAATAATAATAATAATAATAATAATAATACATAAGAGAATAAATTGTCACAATAACTCAACATTAAGAATAATATACCTAAAGCTACAAAAAATAGATTATTTCCTCAGATGTAGTTTAGGTTTCTTGTAAAGGTTTCATGAGTGTTAACTCTTGTTTTCTTGTTTTCACTGCAGCGAGGAAGAAAATCAACCAAAGAAAATCATCCGACTCTGATTTGAGAAGTGTGAACTGTGAAATGAATAATCTTTTGAATAACACAGCTGAAAACACAGGAAAAATCAAGATTGAGGATCTAGAGAAACAGATTTACGATCTGAAATTAGAGAGCAGTCACAAAGATGAGACTATCCGTAAACTACAGGAGGATATCCGATCTATGGGTGACGTCTACCAGCATAACAAGACAACAAATTTCCAAAGTTCTTCTGAATCCCAGCAGAATATTCTGAGATACCTCACCCAAACTCCAGACCTCAACACAGACACCAAAAAGATCCAGAAAAAGTCTTCAAAACATGTAAAATTTGGTCATGAAAAGCTAAACAGCAAACTGAGTCCTGGTCGATCATCGAAAAGAAAATTAGATCAAAGCAACATGTCAACTTTGGGTGCCTCAGGTTCTGCAGCTGGCCTCAGGTTTCTTGTCCATCCCACAAATGATCACTTAATTAATCGTGATTATAGTGACACAGTGGTTCACCGCAGGCATTTTTCATGGCCTTTAAATCCTTTAGAGTCTTCTAACCGTTATTCTCCTCTGGCTGATATGTCAGAGTAACAATGTTTGGATAAATGTATTGTTTTCATAGCTACTTATACCTGCACCTCTCATTATCCCACTGCCTTCTTTCCTTCTTTCAGCAGTCATGTTGGATGATAATAAAAAAGTAATAATAATACTACTAATAATAAAAACGTTTTTATCATGCAATACTCCTGGCCTCCTATGAAACTCTTGGTTTTAGTTACTGTCTCTTTAATACCAACAACTACTAATTGGTTATATATATGCTTAATGTGTTTTAATGTTGAGAACATTCCAAGATGGTGGGATTAGAGATTCCCACCAGATTTTATAAGATTACACATTTCTTCCCTTCTTCCTGCTCCTTTTTCACTTTTTCAAGTGTTATAAGACTTTGTATTTTGATGAAATGATGAAATTAGTTTAATCAAGTGAATAAACTCATTAAAGATAATGGGTTAAGTATCACAAACTGAGGAACTCGAACAATAAAAAGAAAAAACAATTTAATACCCAATACCTGTGACGTAAACATCAACCAGGCTTTCAATCAGAAAATATGGCTGCAGTAGCAGAGAGAACATCACTGGGACAATTTTGAGCCAAATATTAATGAAACAAGTTTACATGAAAATGTTATAATTTGCATAGAAACATAACAGTATCACTCTTAGAGTCCAATTTATCTAGAAAAAAGGGACCCAGACAGGTCAGAGATGGTTTCCTTTCCCTCTTGGGGCCCATTTACAGCCAACAGTTGACCTACATCAAACCACTGGGGCTCCAGACACACGGATGAGATTCAGTGTCTCTGCAAAATTATTTTGTCATTTAGGTTGTGCATTCAGGCAGACCTGGCGTTTAGGTCTTTGAAAAAAAGGGCTCCAGAGTAGAAAAAAAATCATGCAAGCTTTTTGAAACAATGTCGTAACAATGAAAACTGCATGCACTTCACCTCACAGATAAGGTCTGCAACTTTCTGTGTAATTGGATGTTTTTTGTGAGGTTTAGTAGCAACGTTATGGCCCCACCGATTGACCCGGCATGCTGCTCAGGATCCTGTCATGGACACACATCTTAATCATTTACAAAAATGTACTATGTTTATCTCAGTGTGGATTGCCCCTTTTGTAATGAACACAGAACCATTATGAATCCAACAGACTGGTGTCCATTTCCATATGTTGTCTGGTTACCTGTTAAAATCCCATTATTCAGGTTTCATAAATGCTGCTTTCAATCAGTGTTCAAAAATCCAAGATCCATTAAAATGATCAATCCCAACAAGATCCATTTTACTGCTTAATGATTTTAAAAGGTGGTTATGCTGCTGCGCACAAATATCAAACAGCAGCAGGTTTTCTGTTAAAAAAGCTGTTTGTGCAGTTTGTTCTGTGAACCTTCATCTTCAGAAAGGAAACATGAATCTGACGCCCTTCAGTAGCCCCTGCAGCGCCTGCAGGATCTTTGCTTCTCACAAAGGAAGTGAGAAGCGTGTTTTTCAGTCAGTCGACGGTCAGACAGGATGCTGGTAACACCGTTCTGCCTGATGCTGAGTGAGTAAAAACATTGTGAACTTTCCACTGCTTTGCTTTCGCCTGTTTGTAATCTCTCATTATGTCCTAAAGCGATCGCTTGCTTTTCTGATCAAACTGTGTAAAAATATTTTCCAGCACATGCTGTTTTTTCTCTGTGTTTGTGTTGATTTTCTGGAGCAGATTCACACTTTCTGTGCAACTTCCTCTGTTAGTTTTCAACTGCCCACCAGTTTTTATTTGTTGATTTCTTCATTTTTGTCTTTCCTTCAATGTCTTTTCCTCTGTTTTTTGTTCCTAATGCAACATTGCGAGTTTGAATTCCACTTCATCCTCTAATCACCTCCATCCGTACTCTATTTTTGATAAATAATTTTCATTGTGTTTAAAGTAATATTTCCCCTGAATGTATTGCGATGTGAGCCGTCTGATCCCCCTCAGCCTGCCTTCAGGTCATTCCTGACCGGTCCCAGTTCTTCCGCTACGACTCCATCTCCCTGAGCTGCGAGGATCCGATCAACTCCACCGGCTGGAAGGTGAAGAGGAGAACTTCAGACAGTGGGGTCAGGCCATGCTACTCCGGCTGGGGCTTCCCCTCCGCGGCCTCCACCTGCACCATCGGTAACACCTACCCCACGGACACCGGGGTGTACTGGTGCGAGTCGGACACAGGGGAGCGAAGCAATGAGGTCAACATCACCATAACCGGTACAGTTGACCAGTACTGTTTCTAAACGAACTCCACTCCTAAACATCTGTCAGTTTGGAGCCCCTCATTTTTCCACCAGTTCTAATAAATAAATTATGCAGATGATGAACAGCTCTACTTTAAATTTTCACCAGGTCACTATGAACCAATTCAAGCTTTGAGTGGATCAATAGAACACATGAAAGCGTGGATGTGGAATAACTTTATTCAGTTTTCTGAAGTTGTTATTTTTGGATCTAGAATCAATGCAGAGCTTCAGTTATTACAGCTGGAAACTAGAGATCAGGCCTAAAATCTGGAAGTAGTGATGAACTCAGACCTGAACCTTACGAGTCACATAAAGACAGTTACAAAGTCAGCCTTCTATCAGCTGAAAAACATTTCCAGAATAAAAGGATTAATGATCCAGAAAGATGTAGAAAAATCCATCCGTCCGATCAGGGCTCAGTTTTTAGACTTCTCTAGTCTGGAACAAACTTCCAGAAAACTTCAGAAATGCTGGAACACTGAGTTCTTTTAAGTCAAACTCTTATTTCTTGAGAGTTGCCTTTGATTAAAAACAAGTTGAACATTTATTAATATTATTACGTTGCTTTTTTTTTGCCACATTAAAGTAAGGATTCTTCTTGTTTGTTGTTTTATGTTTTCATCTTCTGCTCCAAAACCAGATTGTTACAAACAAAGAATCTGTGCTGTAGCTTCAAATTAAAAACTACCTCAGCCAATGTGCCTGCATAGTGGATCTAAAGCATAGAGGCTCAAAATGCTAAAACCTAATTTATTCTTTTCTCCCCCAAAGATCGCGCAGTGATTCTGGAGAGTCCTGCCATGCCGGTGTCAGAAGGAGCTGCTGTGGTTCTGTATTGTAAAGCTGAGACTAACGCCTCCAAACACAAATACAACTTCTTCAAAGATGGCCGCCTCATCAGGAGCAACTGCTCAGGAGAGATGACCCTTCTCAGCGCTTCCAAATCCGATGAGGGGCTCTACACCTGCAGCGCCTCAGGGCTTGGAGAATCAGAAGGCAGCTGGCTGACGGTGTTCAGTGACCGAAACAATCAACACGTCCAGCTCAGTGAGGAGAATCCTTCATATTCCTACAGTGTTTAATAGACCTCCACTTCAGAGCTGTCTGAAGTCACATCATTTTTACATAAATGCCTGCACTTGAATTTAAAAAGAAAGTATTGTTTTTATCTACAGCTTCTCTGTCACCAACATCTTCGGCTTTGCCCACAGCCTCAGTTTCATTTCCTGGTTCCAGACTGTTGTGTCACCTGGTAGTGGGGATACCTTACCTGCTGTCCACCATCCTACTGGGACTCATATACAGAGACAGGAAGAGAGGTAACGCTGTCTGTCCTGGACGTCCTGTTCTCTCATTTCCACTCTTTCAACTCAGAAACTTTTAAAATCTTAAAAGAAAAAAAATATCAACCAATAGAGAAACTGGACAGTATTTATGCACACAGTGTGGCCATTAAATAGAGCAACTCACATCACACAGTGATGAGACAGATCTTCATTTTAACCTTCTGGGTCTAATTTCTTCTGTTGTGTTTTGAAATCTTCAAGCAATATCACAATATCACAACTGCAGACAAATTAAGGAAAACAGACAGCAGGAGGCGATGTTGTAGGTAATTGATAA